>NC_056728.1:100911672-101211672 GCF_019279795.1 Protopterus annectens | reverse complement strand
GGGCTGGTAGATGTGTTGGTTAGATCTATTCCTAATTAGATAGGTTGGCTGGTGATCACTTAGAATGTCTGGGAGACACCCTGACTGTTGTACAAGGGAGGGATGGGATAACAGAATCCAGTCTAAGATGGATTGACGTTTAGTTGCTTTGTCAATTCTGGTGGGGTTGGACATTATTTGGGTGAATCTGTGGAGGTTGATGTGGGTAGTGGGGTTGTGGTTAGAGCATTTTAGCCAGTCTATGTTAAAGTACCCTAGTACTATTGTTTCATGGGGAAGGGAGTTTCAGGTCCAATTAAGTAGGTTTTCTGTTGTATTGATGTTATTGCCTGTAGGCTCCTGCAATTACTATTTGTTTGTGAGAGTTTAGTTTGAGTTTTGCCAGGATCAGTTCTATATCCTTAACTTCTTGGGTATCACAGTCAAACTGTTCCATGGTGAGATGGTTTTGAAATAGGATAGCTACCCCTCCACCTTTCTTTTCTACCCTATCCTTTCTTATTATATTATAGCTTGGGGCTATGATTTCATTATTGCTATGTTCAGATTTAAGCCAGGTTTCTGTTAATACGACTATGTCTGGTGTATATAAGGCTAGTAGGGCATGAAGGTCCTGGATTTTGTTTAGTATACTTCTTATGTTTATGTTTAGGAAAAGGAGGGATGAGGCGGGTCTGTTGTAGATAGGGTTAACTAAGTTTGGGTTAGTGGTAATAGTGTGAGTAGGTCCGGGGTTGGGGTGTATGTCACCGCAGCAGGTCAGGGTGAGTAGGAGGTGTAGATAGAGTTTAATTAATTTGTGAAGTATTTTGTTTTGTTTATGGGAGGTACGTGGGTTAGTTTTTGGTGTTAGTTTGTTATGACTGTATGTGAGTATTTTACAGGTATTAATATCGGTTGGTGTGATTGTAAAACATTTTAAGTAATTGTGGTAAGGTATGGTTGTAGTCTGCCATAGAGATGGCTTGTTGCCTTGTAGTTGGCAGTGGTAGGAAGAGAGGATGGAGAGAAGGAGTAGGGTGAGAATAATTGTTGGATAGAGTAGTAGTGTTATTAATAGGTTCCTTTGTGATTTGGTGTGGAAAAATACTGAAGTCAACATATTTTGTATTCTGTATTTAAAGGGTTAAGCAGAAAAATGTTCACTGCGTGCAAACTGAAATGTTCTGGAAAATGTTGATCACTGAGGAATGCAGGAGTTAATCTTAAACTACTGATAAGGAAGTTAATGGTGCAAGAATAACTGTGGTACTGGCTGGTAAAAACAAGTAATCAAACTATCAATTTTAATGAAAGTCCTCTGTGCTACGTGTATGTACGTGCAGGAGGGTCTATATAAGGAGAACTTAAAGTACAAGTAGCCAGACTGCTGGCATATTACTATCATGTAGCAGATCTCCATGCATGTAAAATAAAGCTGTTTTACTTGCTTACAAGAACTTGGTGTGATTCTTCCAGAATATGTTAGAAGAGTAAAATCTTTCGACATAACTGGCTAACGTTAGGCGGCCCCTGCACGGCGAATCGAACAAAGAGAGGCTGAAAACCTGCGAGGTGGAGAGAGATCAGGCTCTCCTCGAATGAAAGACCTCCAACTGAAACAGGTTGAAATTAGAGGCCAGTCACTCTTTCCAGATTCAATCCGTGAGGTGGCAGCGAAACAGGGCGGAGGAATCACAAAGGTAAGCAAAAGAAAAGCTATTTTTGTTGTTTCTGATTGGAATTTTTGTCTAAATTTTAAGGGACTAGTCAAGGGAGAAATTGAATTTTCTCAAAGTATAAGGGGTATATGTGAATAGATTCCATATACAAGAGATCTCAGGAACAGGAATAGTTTCTCGTAAGAGAAATGGGAACAGGAACCAGTTGCCAAAGGCTGACAAAACTGAAGATGAAAAGTTTATGTTTGATTTACACCCAAAGAATGTAAAGTATTTAGATAAATGGAAAAAGAACATGGGTTTAGTGGATGTTTAAATAAGTCAGAATGTCAAAATCTAGTAAGATTACTGCGCAAACAGGCAGGAAATAAGACAAGGAAGCAAAAGAAGGTAGGGATTCCCCAGGCACAGAAATGGCTGGAGGAAGCAAATAAAAAACATAAGGAACAAAATTTGAAAAAAGGGTGTGGTAATTCAAGTGAAAAAGATGTGTACTTTGTTCAAAAGGAAGATAATGAAACTTCCATAGTCAGTCGTAGTCACCAGAATCCCTCGGCCCCTCCCATCCAGTATCCAAACCCTGCACAGGTTATTGAGGTGCCCCCCGACCAGGACCCACCGCAATACCAGGCTTCGGTGAGTGTCCCCCCCCACGCCACGTATTATATTACAGAGAGAGCCTGCCAACACTCTTGACTTACGCAGCGGAAGTATTAGGAGAGAAGGGGACTGGAAAATTAAGGAGAAGGTAGATCAGGAAGGAGAGGAATACCCACTGATAGAAGTGGCAAATCCTCAAGCGGGCGCAGAAGGCGAGGGTCCTACCATATTGGTCTACCGACCGTGGACCCGTGATGATATCCGAAAAGCGGTAGAGGGGATTCCCCATCCAAAAGTAGATATGCGTAAATTCCGTACAGACGTAGGGGGCATGAGAACGAGTTATAGATTAAACGCTGTAGAATTTGAACAAGTAATAAGGCAAATCCTAGGACCTGATTGGCACCTTATTTGCGGAACTTGGGACCCCTGCTACCAGAGGAAGGGGAGCCTTGCCGCTTAACTCAAGTGTGTAGAACCAGAATAAAGACTCTCCTAGATAAAATAGAAGAACATTGGAAGCCCAAAGCAGATTGGACTTGCATTAATCAATGCATTCAATCAGATGACGAAACCGTAGACAATTATCTACATCGTCTCACACAATGTTTTGATGCTCATAGTGGGTTGATTAAGGCAGAAAATCAGGCAAATGACTCGCCCTATGAACAGCAACTGAAAATGCATTCCTAAAGGGCTGCAAGACAGCCATTGGTAACTTTATACAAAAGCATATGATCACACACAGGACAGCGTCTACAGCCCCTTATGGATTATGCTAGACATGCTGAGAAATACCTGAAGGAAAAAAAAATAAAAAGCCCAGACTTTTACAGTTAGTGAAGATGGAACTTTAATGTTGTTCAAGGTTCCGCAAATCGCTGAAGAGGGCGTGGCAGGGGAAGAGGACGAGGACGGGAGGCATAAGTCATTCTGAGGATTTCGAGGGTAGGCAAAAGAGGGGAGTGTTTTAAGTGCGGTAAGAAAGGACATTTCGCCAGAGATTGCAGAGGACCGGAGAAACCGATGGTTGCTTCGGTGGTACCGCATGACTATATGATGGTCAAAAGACGTAGATGGAGGGTATGAGGAAGAAGAAGAAAGTGAGAATGGGGAAGTAGGTACAAGTGAAGACGATGGGTGGGGACAGGAAATGGCAGAAAATGAGAAATATCAAATGGTAAATCTAACAGCACTAGCATCAACTATGCAATTGGAATCCCAACCAGTGATCACATTGCAAGTTGAGGGCCGAGACATAGAATTTCTTTGTGACTCAGGGGCTTCTAACGTTAGTCAGAAGTACTGCCATATCATCCGATGTTACCTCGGATGAATATGTGCTTGTAAAAGCAGCAAATGGTCGTATTTACAAAGAGCCATTGTCCAAACCTCTGTGGTTTACCGACCCAGAGACGAACCAAACCATACGGTTCGAGTAATAATTTCAGAAATCTGCCCAGTACATTTACTAGGAAGAGATTTAATGCAAGTGTTCGGTATAGCAGCCGTCCCAACCTCCACGGTGATGGTGGCAAGGAGAATAGAACTGAATAGTGCAATGCTATTAGAGGGGCAGGGAGATCTACATTACTGGTATAGTAATGATTTGATAGAGACAGGCCCCCAGAGTGTAGTGACGGCTCTTACAAATTTGGCATTAAGCAAATACGGCATAACAACCGAAGGTGTCAGATCCATTACATTGCACAATGTATTACAGAAGATGTGCCGGACCTGATTTAGAATACGAAAAGAAATTTCTTAGTTTTAAAGTCACCAAACTAGTATTGCATAGCCTTTCTTGGGACACACTAGGTAATTCTGCAGTCACATGTAGCCTTACAAGGGATATGCAGCTGCTGTATAAGAATGAATTAACCACACATATTTCAGTCACGGAGGGTGAAGGAATGTCATGGTACCTCGTGGGTAAGAAAATAACTGAATGGGTAGGATGGACACCAGAACAGTTGGCAGGTAAGGGCATTCAGGTTCAAAAACTTAACTGGGTTACACAAGCCAGACCGACCATGCACCTCAGGGAAGACAAACCGATACAATCCCCTGGGACATTATGACTATGTCTCCTTACCCCCATGGAAGAATCTCAATTGCAGATGATTCCAAACTCATTATGGTCGCAGGGTCAGCACGATATCGGACTGATTAGAACGGCAGGACAGGTAAAGATTACACCCAAGTCAGAATTTAGACCTCATAAACGGCAGTATCCCTTGAGCAGTAAGGCAGAGGAGGGCATTTTACCGGTAATCACAGCACTTTTGAAAGCTGGAGTATTAATTCTGTGCACAGACTCACCGTGTAATACGCCCTTATTTCCAGTAAAAAAACCGGATGGGACATGGAGGATGGTACAAGACTTACAGGCAATAAATGCCGCGGTGGTACCTCGGGCCCCATAGTCCCGGATCCGTCTATTCTGCTGAACGATATCCTTCCAACAGATAACTACTTTTCTGTAATTGATATCAGTAATGCCTTTTTCTCTATTCCCTTGCAGGAAGATAGTAGATTTTGGTTTGCATTTACGTTTATGGGCAAGCGTTATACCTATATCAGGTTACCGCAGGGATACTGCGAAAGACCCACCAACTTCTCACAAGAGATCTTCACCAATTTGGCTCAGTTCCAACCAGCCCAAGGGTGCCACCTACTGCTGTCGTGGATGATATCCTCCTGGCGCGACTACGGAAGAACTCTGTAAGTCCGAGACTATTCGACTACTACACTTTCTGGCACACGAAGGACATAAGGTAAATAAGTCTAAGTTACAATTTTGTGAATTAGAAGCACGTTACCTGGGTTATACTATCTCTGGGAAGGGCAGGCGATTAGATGACAGCAGAAAGAATGCTATTTTACAAGCCCCCATGCCAACTACAAAAAGAAATGATGTCCTTTTAGGCATTACGAACTTCTGTCGTAGTTGGATTCCCAACTACTGAAGAAGTGCACCCGCTATCAGACTTAATTTTGCAATACCGATGGCGGCAAAAGATTTGCTGCACTGGACAGACAAGGCAGTACAGGCATTTACTAGGATCAAGCAACTGATAGCTGGGTCAGCAACATTGGGGTTTCCAGATTACAGTAAGACCTTTATACAGACTGTAGATTGCAAGCAGGATTTATGACATCTGTTTTAATGCAAATGTATGGAGATAAGTTAAGACCATTGGCATTTTACTCTAGCAAATTAGACTCAGTAGCACGAGCATTACCACACTGTGTGCAAGCAGTAATTGCAGCCGCTTTGGCGGTACAAGCGTCTGCCACGTTGGTATTGTTCCATGATCTTACGTTAAAAGTCCCGCGACTCTGTAGCAGTCATCCTTCTGCAGGACAAGTTAACATTTCTGTCACCTAGCAGACATTTATCTTGTATGACTACGCTGTTATCGCAGCCACACATGACAATTGAGAGATGCACTACCTTAAATCCAGCGACATTGCTACCTGTTGCTGAAGACGGTATTCGCATGTATGCTTAGATCTCATACATTCTAAAGTTCTACCAAGACCGGATCTTAAAGATCAACCCTTACTACATGCGGACTGGACACTGTTTGTAGATGGGTCAGCACGCAAAACAGAAACAGGCACCACGCAGGTAGGGTATGCAGTTACTACTGCAACTCAGATAATAGAGGCAAGACCACTCCCGGGAACTTATCCGCTCAAGCAGCGGAACTGATTGCTGTGACAAGGGCATGTCTCCTTTCAGAGGACAGGAATGTCACTATCTATACGGATAGTCAATATGCCTTCTCTACGGTGCATGTGTTTGCTCAGCAATGGAAAAATAGGGGGATGGTTACAACCTCGGGGAAAGACATTATGCACAAAGACCTAATCCTTGAATTACTACAAGCCGTCCAACGGCCACGGGGTTTGGCCATCTGTAAATGCGCTGCTCATACCCGTGCTAAGGACCCGGTAATGCCCTAGCAGACAAAGCAGCCAAAGAGGCAGCTATGTCCAGTACCTTTTCACTTGAAACCACACCTACAGAATTACAACCAACAGATAAATTTGATTTGCAAACCTTACAAGTCATGCAGGAACTTAGCACAGTACAGGAAAAACAACGCTGGACTAGGTATGGTGTTAGGCAGAACAAAGGAATCTATGTGGGACCGGATAATAAATATGTTTTGCCTACTAATCTTTTTAGATATGCAGCACTAGTTGTGCATGGCCCTTCCCATCTGGGCCCTGCAGCTATGGTTAGAATTATCCACCTTACCTTTTGGACCAAGGGTTTCATTGCATATGCAAAACGCGTTTTGTCTATCCTGCATAGTATGTGCTAAATACCACGGGGAGGGGTCAGAGTTGCTCGGCATAATTTCCAACACCCCCTATCCTTTTCATACAATATGTATGGACTTCATCGAATTGACCCGGCACAACTAAAGAAGTTTGTGTTAGTAATAGTAGATGCATTTACTAAGTGGGTTGAGGCTTTTCCGGTGACACATCCGGATGCTCAATCAGTGGCTAAAATTTTGGTCAATCACATCGTCCGCACTTTGGACTTCCTACACGCATCTACTCTGACAACGGCACACATTTTGTCAATCAGATCATACAGAAACTGTCTACAGTTTTCCAAATTGAATTGAAACACCATTGTGCCTACCACCCACAGTCAGCAGGGTTGGTGGAACGCCATAACGGCATTCTAAAAGGCAAGTTGAGAAAACTCATGGCGAGACACATCAGTCTTGGATTACCTGTCTACCTCTAGCCCTCCTTTCCATGCGCACAACTCCCACCTCAAAAGGAGTCACCCCATTTGAGTTGTTGTATGGGAGACCTTATTACGTCCCGCAGTGGCAAAACTTGTTGCCTGCGGAACGTGAGGGTGGTGAGGAGATAGCTGAGTACATGAGGAAAATGCTGACCAATACTAACAGCTGTTTAACGAATGATTGTTTTCAGGTTCAAGAGACGACAAGATCACGGAAATCAGACCCGGCGAGTGGGTCTGGATCAAAATAATAAAACGCAAGAATTGGGCATCCCCCAAATGGGAGGGCCCCTACCAGGTGCTAATCGCAACTCCAACAGCAGTTCGGATTAAAGAAAGGTCCTCATGGATCCACCTAACGCACTGCAAAATCATAAAACATTTTAAGTTAAATAAAGACTTGAGTTCCCCTGAGGAACAAACAGACAGCAGCAATCATGAAGGACAATAATGAGAATAAGAGAAAATGGTTCTATTGCAATGTTTTATTGTTTATAACTATTGTGATTGTAATATTTCTGTTTTGGACATTTCTGTCTTTTAATGAAGCTAGCCATTCAAAAGAGACAAACACACCAGCTGGCATCCAAACTTTAATACATATCAAGCGATTAAATATGCATATGCATCCTCAATGAATGTCTCAAATTGTTGGGTATGTACTGCAATACCTACTGTACACAGTGGCTTAATGTTAGGGACAGCCCCTCTGGGAATAAATGATACTTGGAATAGTTTGTTGTTTGAAACCACAGAAGTACCACTGAGAGACAAGGTGGCGCTGCCTCTTCTGGGGCGCCAAAATGGAACAGTGTGTTTTCAAAAGATTGGGAAAGTTAAGGTGGGGCTGAGCCAATGTAATTTGACAATAGTTCATAATTGTACCCTAGAAGGGCAGTGTGAGACCAAGTTTGGAGCTGTAAAAAAAGACATCAATGTAAAAAAAATGCTGTATGTATATGGCCTGTTATTTAAGGGGCTAAAGCCAAATGGGAGTTATGAATTTGCAACCAATATTACCATCAAAACAAATGATTGTTATTTTATTTGTGGTAGGAAAGCATATAAATGGTTACCATATGGCTGGTCAGGAAGTTGTTTTTTGGGATATCTGATACCAGCTATCAGGCACGCAAATGCGTTGCCTCAAGGTAAAATACGAAATGCACGTTCTCTTAATAAACCTATTAATCCCGTTGGTAACATTGATGCGTCATGGATTTATCACCATGACTTGGCACACGTCAGCAGCAAAGGACTCTCACATATGGACCTAGGCGATGATGTAATTGCTTGGGCTGGTATTTTGCCAGCATATGGGACAGTAAAATCCATCTGGGAACTGAGAAAACTGTCAAAACTGTTAGAGACTCTGAGTAATGCGACATTTTCAGCGCTAGAATTGGTGACGGACGAATTAACGGCGATGAGAACAGTAGTGTTGCAGAACCGTATGGCGCTCGATTTCACCCTAGCGGCGAAAGGAGGTACTTGCGCTCTGATACACGAGGAGTGCTGCTCGTTCATCCCTGATAACGAGCACGCGATTCAGAGCCATCTTGAAATAATTCAACAAGTTTCTGAACTGACTAAACCTGGTCCAAACCCCTTGACTGACTTTTTCCAAAATCTGTTTGGAAACTGGGGTTCTGTGTTGATGAACATTTTAATTGCTGTATGTGTTGGTGCAATCATATTTTTGCTGCTTGGCTGCTGTTGCATACCATGTATCAAAATGATAATATCGAAGGTTATCTCTGCCAATGCTACAAAGCATATTTCTCTGATTATGAGAAGGTATACAACGTATCTGGAATTGTGTAGAATAATCAGTATACAAAATGTTGTAAGGAGGGAAATGTGGAAAAATACTGAAGTCAACATATTTTGTATTCTGTATTTAAAGGGTTAAGCAGAAAAATGTTCACTGCGTGCAAACTGAAATGTTCTGGAAAATGTTGATCACTGAGGAATGCAGGAGTTAATCTTAAACTACTGATAAGGAAGTTAATGGTGCAAGAATAACTGTGGTACTGGCTGGTAAAAACAAGTAATCAAACTATCAATTTTAATGAAAGTCCTCTGTGCTACGTGTATGTACGTGCAGGAGGGTCTATATAAGGAGAACTTAAAGTACAAGCAGCCAGACTGCTGGCATATTACTATCATGTAGCAGATCTCCATGCATGTAAAATAAAGCTGTTTTACTTGCTTACAAGAACTTGGTGTGATTCTTCCAGAATATGTTAGAAGAGTAAAATCTTTCGACATTTGGGCATATTTATTTTTATGCAGAGAGAGAGTTGTTGAGATATAGCTAATACGTGGGTATTGATGGAGGGTGGTGCAGTGAGTATGTAATGGTGTGGTGTAAGTGGATATGTAGTAGTTGACTGATTTGGGAGTGTATAGTTTGTTAGTGGGTATGGTGTTTTCAGTTTCAATTAGGTTGATAGGTTAAGTGGGTGGTGAGGTAATTACTGGTGGGTGTGGTGCTTAGGTATAAGTTACAGTGACCTAGGGGTGGGTGGGAAAGGGGTAGGGTAGAGTAGCGGAGTGAGCCCGAGTGTTAGCGAGGGCGAATGGAGCGGGGCTGTACTGGGTTGGAAGAGGCCCAATATTCACAGAAACAATCAGTGTAAGTTGTTCAAGATGGAGGAGACCTCTAGCTTCACTAATTTCTTTTATGCACAAATCTCTGAAGGGGAATATGTGGTACATAAACAAGCAATGGGGAATCAGGTCATATCCCCTTTGCAGACGGGCCATATTAATTTGGATATAGCTTCACAGCACAGTTTTACTCCACAGGCATCCAATATTCTGTCAGAGAAAAACTGTGTGGCAGACAAGCTAAACAGGGCAAGGGCAGATCCTCACAAATGCTATGTAGATCAGGGGGTCTTCCAAGGTTTGATTCATCTCTGGGGAGTTCTTCAAGTATACCTTTTTGCTTCCTCTCTGAACAAGATTCTGCTCTAGGGCTCCATGCAAGAAAGCCTGGAAGACAGATGCCTTTTCTTTTCCTTAGACAGGAAAGTTGCTGTATACTTTTTCACCCTTTCCACTAATATCCAATGTATTGCTGATCATTCAAAAGTAATCCTCCAAGTTCATTTTGGGTGACTTCCCTTCTGGCCCAAGCAACCGTGGGTCTCCCTTCTTTTGGAAATGGCCAGGGACATTTACCACAAGCTTCCTCACAAACTGGATCTACTCACACAAGAATCATCTTCAGTTGATTGCCTGTATGTCTTATTTCCCTTTAGGCACCTGATTGCTGAGAATGTGTAGTAGATACTAATGTAGACAAGAAAGACTGCCATTCAAAAATCATATATTAGTAAATGGAAAAGGTTTTCTAGTTGGTGCCAACAACAAAGCCAGTACCCATTCGGGGCTAGTTGTTCTCTGGTTTTACAATATTTGTGTGAATTGCTATCCTATGTTTTTTCTTACTTCTCCATCAAGGGTCATTTAGCGGCCATTTCAGCATGTTTGCTCATGGAGCTTCCTCTTTTAATGCATTCTCATGTCAAATTTTCTTGAAGGAAGTTTTGCAAAAGAAGCCTCCAAGAAAACTGGTGGCCCCTCCCTGGGATCTTATTTTTGTGTTGGAGAAGCTAATACTTGTTCCATTTGAACCAGATAACCTGGCTGACTTGAGGTTTGTAATTTGGAAAACAACAATTTTACTGATTGCTCTGATCTCTGAAAGAAGGGTATCTAAGTTGCAAGCCTTTATGGCAGCATTTCTCAACTACTGGGCCCTGGCATCAATTATACCAGACCGCGAGTGGTTGAGAACCAGTTAGGCAATGGAGGCTGAGGGAATCAAATCTTTTACCAGTGAACCACAGAAAATAGCTCCTAAACATCTGTTTAATCCTATGCCAGCTGCCACACATTTAGAATTTCAGATGTTAATTACTCTTAAAAAATACTGCCTGCCATAGTAAAAATGATACAAAATGTAAGCATCGAGACAAGAAATAACACAGTGGGACTGTAGCAACATAACATTTCAGATTTCCTCCAACTAATAAACATACATAATGCACCATATTTAGAAAAAGCCAGTGTTTACATAGTCCACAAATCCTGGACTCTTTGAGAACACTGCAAGGCTTTTAAAGTAGGTGACATTTTTTTTTATCTAATTCCAAAATTAGATTTTTAACTACAAGCATAACGACTGTCAGGGGAATGCATATTTGCTACCTGAGCTGGACTGTTCTTTCACATCCCCCCTGATGCTGATACATGTTTACTGATTTTTGTTGCGATGTCCACCTGTTGAGGCAGCAAGGTAAAGTCTTTTGCTTTCAGAGATGTAGCAAGGCAGGCCAAGGACCAGAAGATAGTCCACATTTAAAGGGTGGCACCAATTATATTCTGGTTTAAAGATTATCTGGGAAACAGTGAAAAAGTTTTAATGCGTGAACCCAGGATTTCATTGAGTTTTGTAGTACAGTAAATAATGTTATAATAAAATTAATCTGTCATCCAGTACTACTTTGTGTCACCCTTTTAAATAAAAGCAGGTTGGACTATAACTTAGCAACCCAACGTGTATACTCTTCGATCCAACTCTTTCACTTCTGATTATGGAGCTGATCTGTATGGAAGGGCTACCTTTATTCCAACATGCTCGCACTGATTCACAGCTGTTGAAAGATCCCAGGGTGCTGTCTAACTCTAACCTGTTGCTGTTGGAGGAGCACTATATGCTGCAAGGAGAGAGTCCATACTTCCAGTATGTACAGAAAGAGATAAAGCCTTACATGCATAAAATGGTCACTTACTTAATGGATGCTACAGATGAGGATGGAACGCACAAATTCTTCTTTCAAAATTTAAAGGGGTAGTGCTAGTTTCAACTATTCAGATTTTTGCAGAATGTCCACATTTTTGTCTCTTATTTTTGGTCTATCCCTCATAAAATGTGTGATTTTCTGGCATATCATTGAGAATTGATGTCAATAAATAACAGATATTTGAGTTTCAGACTTTTATCCTTGAGAAAAATGCATTATAATGCAAAACCTGTCATTCTAGCAATTTTGAAGTTTATAGCAGCATTATTTAAAATATGTCCCTGTTTTGGGTTCTTTGTCTCCTTATTATTTTTGGCTTTGTACAGATTTCTTATGCAGGTCGAGAATTAATTTTACTTTTAAGTAGCCGGGGAATAGTTCATGCTAGTGTGTGCTTCAGTAGTAAAGGCAGAACGGTTAATCTGGTATATCCTTGTGAACTACGAATTTTGAAATTTGGTGTAAATTTTAAGGGGGCATGCCCCCTCTTCTTGCTATAACTCTGTGGTTTACTTTTATTGAAGCTTGTGAGCAGACCTTGACTATCTGTCAGTCAGGTGCGAGAAGTGACAGATAAGGGCAGTAGTTTCAGAAACAGCTAACAGAAACAGTGTTTTAGTGCTTGTTTCGAGTGGCATAATTTTTTAAAGAAATAGGCCTACAGATTTACATTTTAATATGAATAAGAGACAAGGGACTTTGTTTAATTTTGGTGTTAAGAAATCTCGTATTGACGGTATCTGTGATGCAACAAATAGTGATTCATCCACCTCAAGTCTACAGAGTGATCTTCAGGATGTACAATAGGAGGGGAAAACTAGCAGCACACAGAAGAAAAAGTCTGCATTCACTCATAAGTAAGTACATGGACAGGTATATTAAAAATTGGTTTCATACAATAACCTGACACTGACCATTTGCTATGACTTCAATGTGTCATTTGTGCTCCTGTTTTGGGGAATGAAGCTGTGAAGCCATCGAGACTTACCCGACATCTCAACACAAAACATTCCAGTCTAGTCTACAAACCCATTTAATTCTTTATGCGTAAAAGAGATGCACTTAAAATAGAAAATAAAATTATTTCCCAAGCTTCAACCACTGATGCTTCTTTTCTGATGGCATCCTATTTAGCATCATTATAGATAGGTAAATGTAAAGAAGCTATTCCATTAAGCCTTCTTTGATTGCAGCTTGTAATGAAGTATTAGGCCAGTCTACGACAAGTAAAATGAAAGACATCCCATTGTTGAATGATTCAGTTGAAAGGTGGATATCTAATATGGCAGAAGATACAGAAACGCAACTCACTGAAAAAATTAAAAAGTCAAAATTGTTTGCATTAAAACTGGATGAATCTACAGATATTCAGAACAGCAGCATTTTACTTAACTATATACAATATATTGACCATGATGAAAGTGACATGAAGGAAGACATTTTAAGAGTTTCTGATATACCTATGCATACTACAATTTTCAAAGTTTTAAATGGTTTCATGGAAGAGAGAGATCTGGAGTGGAAAAATTGCACTGGAGTTTGTACTTATGGTGCTGCCTGTCCTACAGGTAGAAATTCAGGTGTAGTCACTAAATTAAGGATATGGTAGGCAATAACTTATTATCAGTGCAGTGCTACATTCACAGGCAAAACCTGACCTCCAAAAAAATGGCACCTGAGCTTAATGAAGTACTGTCTCAATCTGTTGAAATTATTAATTATATAAAAAAACAGTCCTTTAAATACAGGACTGTTAAAAGCATTGTGTGATGAAAAAGGCTCTGAGCATCAAAATATTTTCCATTTAGAAGTTCATTGGCTGTCCCATAGTAAAGTTCTCAAGCTGTTATATGAACTCCGAAAGGAAGTTGAGCTGTTTCTAATTGATAAGAAAAGTGACCTGTCCCATTATTTCCTGGATAATGGGTAGCCATGCTGGCATATCTGGCGACATATTTTCTTACATAAACAAGTTGAATTTAAAACTTCAAGGTCCACATACAACAATATTTAATGCTTGGAACAAAATTGAATTATTGAAAAAGAAGCAAACTCAGGCTTAATATGATTACAGAAGGAAACAATGAAATGTTTCAGTCATACTCACATTATATTATTGAAAAAGATGTCTATTCACAGAATTCAGTTTCAGATATTATTGCAGCTCACTTGAAGATGTTGTTGTTGTCATTTGAAAAGTAGTATTCTGAACATGAGGATCCCCAGAGGCAAAATATGAGGATTTTAAACCTTTTTGTTGAACACAAAGAGACAGCCCTTTCCCATAAAGAAATACTTCAACTTATTAAATTATCATTGGACAAAGGACTGGAAAGTATTTTTAATTCTATGAGTACTTCGAAATTCTGGATAAGAATGAAAAATGAATATCCAAATTTACGTGAAATAACAATGAGATTTCTTCATTTTTCCACCACATATTTTTGTGAAACTGCATTTTCCGCCATGACTGTGGTTAAAACGAAACAGGAACCGCCTGCAACTTTTCTGACTGTCTCCATTTGGCTATCACTCCAATTCATCCCAGAATTAATAAGCTAATGACAGAAAACAGCAACAATAGTCTCACTAGCCTAACTAAAACCTTCAAAAACTCACTTTTAATAAAATAAACTAAGTTTAACTTTTTCAAAGAACTTATAATTTCTGTGTGAAAGTGCTGCATTTTTACATTCAGAATATTAATTAATGCTGGAACTAGTATTTAGAATTGAGAGATTCATACATTTTCCTTATTAAATTACATACTTTGCATATATAAATATTTGGTGTGTGTGTGTGTGTGTGTGTGTGTGTATGTGATGTGTTTCGCCAACAAGTTGACATCCTCATGCTTTGGAAAGGCATTTACAAGTACATTTGTTGGGACTGGGCTCTCATCTTACGAAAAGAGAATTTACTGGGCAATAGTATCATAAAGGTTGAGAACCACTGCTTTGTGGTGAGTCAACCCTATCTCATTTTCAACAGAGGCAGGGGTTCTTTGATAGCTAATCGTTCTTTTATGCCTAAAGTGGTATCTGAGTTTACTTTAAGCCAAACTATCCATCTCCCTATTTTCTTTCCTGAACCTAAAAATGAGGGAATGAGGGAGAAAGGATACTCCTTACTTTGAATGTCCACAGATAACTCTGGTACTGTCTTGACAGAACTAAGTTGTTCAGATCTTTGAATCAATTGTTCATTTCTTGTGAAGATAAGAAAAAGTGACAACCTATGTCAAAACAGATGGTTTCCAAATGGTAGTCTACGGCTGTTGCATTTTGTAATACTCATCATAACAAAACTATTCCAGACAGGGTCAAGGCCCACTATGCCAGGGCCTTGGCCTCATCTATGGCTTTTTTTGAAAGGGTTAGATTCTAGAACTATTCCAGAAGCCATTACTTGGTCCTCTCTGTATACTTTTACAAAGCACTAAAAGCTTGATTCCTTCTCTAGGTTCAGGTCAGGCTTTGCTAGAGCCATTCTTCAGGGACTCCTGGATTCTTCTCTTCCCAACTTCCAATTGTAGTTTGTTAGGCTAATCTACCCATATAGCTAAGGTTACTGCAGCAGTGATCAATACAATAAACATATTATAGTTGTGTGTAAGTAAACTTACCATAACAGTAGATGTTCAAATGCTCACTGCTGTAGTGGCCACTTCCTTCTCCACTCCCTTTGTTATTTGTGTGTTGTTTCTACCAGGTTATGGACATTTATTTTTTGTATTTCCTAGTATTGTGCCAGAAACCAAAATGGCAATAGTCCAAGAACAAAAACTAGTAACAAAGTAAACTGCACCAAAGAAAATAACCTCCAGGACGTGTGAAGCCACAATAACATTTAAAGAATGTTAAAAATATTTCATACAAGAAAAATGCACAAAGTGAAGCACTTTTGTCCTGTTCATGTGTTGTCGGTGTGGCTTCCTACTTCCTGGAGGTTATTTCTTTTCATGCAATTTCATTAGTCTTGTCCTTTAAGGGGTCAGTCGCCTTCTCTCTGTTGGCATGAATGCTGTGAAGGGCTTGGCGCCCAAACCTGTCTTTTTAGTCAGCTCAGTTTGAGCTGACTGATGGTTTGGGTACGTGGAAGGTATCCTAAGCTTTGGAAACTGTCTGGCTGTTATATTCTTTGCAGAATATAACTCACATAGCTAAGAATACTACAGCAGTGATCATTTGAACATCTACTGGTATGGTAAGCTTACTTACACAACTGTACTTTTAATGCCAAAATCATTTTCATCTGCTTCTCTTTATCTATAAATACAGCTGCTACTTTTCATTCCTTATTAAGAAATCAGACAGAAAGACTCTTTTATACCTTGGATGTGCATAGCCAATTGCACTGCTTTGTGAAGAGAAACAAAGCCATCAGGAAATCTGATCAGTTCTTTGTATGTTCTTTGAATGGCAAAAAAAAGAATTTACTGTGACCAAACAGATCTTGTCAAGATTGATTGTACACAGTATTGCTCATGTTATATAAATACAGCAAATGATTGGCAGGCTTTACTTTCACTCATCCTACCAGACTTGTTAGAGAATAATTCAAGATGTGACTTTTGAGCAAATCTTTGAATCTGGAGCCTGAACATTTATACAGCAGTCACTGTACAATGCAAGCCTGGTTCCCAACTTGGGAGCATGATCAGTTTCAGAATATGTTTCTGAGAATCCTATCTAAAATAATCTACCACCCTAGATAATTCTTGCCTGGGATTATGCTCATTTGTTATTTTACTTCTACAGAGGCTTCACCAAGAGTAAATAGTCTAACTGTTACAGGTATGTATCACAGAGGTAAGTCTTCAAGGGAGAAACAGCATAGCAGTATAGGTAGCCTCTCTGCATTGTCCTTTGGATTTGCATTTCTTGGAATATTCATGCTTATAACCTATCTGCTACAATATGTGATTACTAGGGGTAGAGTGAGGAGGAGCTAAAACAGCAGTATGCTGGGGTGTATCTTCAAGGAGACTGCTTCCAAAAGCAAATGTGTAATGCTTTCTGAAATACTGCATGCAGTTCTGGAGAACATATCAGGAAAGAAACATCGGGCTGCTAGGAGAACTCTAAAACAAAGCAACCAGAATGATACCATGATATGGAGCAATAAGGTCAAGTGCAGAGTCTAGAAGAACTAGAGCTTGGGACAAAAAGAGGCAGAGGGGACATGATATTGGCACACAAGATCATGTCAGGTAGATGTGAAGGGGTTACCCTAAATAAGAAGAATAGAGAAGGAAGGGGGGCACAGTTAGCAGATTGTTGGCACCAACTTGTTTTACAGAGAGGGTTGTAGACCTATGAAATGAACTGTAGGAAAGGCTGTTGAAAGAGAATACACATAGGCATTCAGGAGGACATGGGACAGGTTGGAAAAGGAGAAGCAGGTGGAGAGGATATAGAATTCTGAATGGTAAAAAGGGCAGACTACCATTAAGCAAAAGTAATATAGTCTTTTATTTATTTTATTTATTTATTTCACATTTGTTAACTGGGTTAGTCCAACTAAGTTTGCAAACAAACCCATTTTCAGTGGAGACCCGAGGGGAAATGCCCCAGCAAACATAAATAAAGATAAAGTGACAATATGCAAATATTAAATAACAATCACAATACAAAATAATTGTAAAAAAGAAAATGTTATTAACTGTTTGCATTGCATTTATCATACACAACCCATTTTCAGTGGAGACCCAAGGGGAAAGAGCCCCAGCAAACATAAGCAGAGAATCTGTCATTTGCAACAGTTTGGAACACTATTCTTAATGCCCAGACTCAAAACATGCAGAATACATTAAATGTGCATCAAAAATGATTTCTTGAAATAGCATTATTTGCTACATTCAAAAATATTTTCTAGTATACCATAAATATAAAGGAAAATTTAAAGGTGAACTGAACAATTACAGTGGAACTTTAGAATCAACATATCTGAGTTAATTAGTACTATGCCAGAGCAAATGTAATTATAATATAATTAATGTGTGTTCCTAAAACAAAGTTTTTTTTTTAAATCTTGCAGCATGTAAAATATAAAAAAATGTATAGAATGGAAATGTGCAACTTTACTAAGCATATGATTGTTTTTTCAGTAGAAAAGCAGCAGAACTGTTAAAACTGAAACTAAATTATCTTGTTAACCGTGCAAACTTTAGTAGTGCCTACATGGATTAGCTTATATGGATGCTAGCTTGTTAGAGTCTACCCCTCAACATTAAAAGACTGAGAACAAGAGCATCATCATCATCAACCATTTTTAAATCTAAACAGAAAGAATTCCATTGAAATAACTGTTAAGTCAGTTGCTGCCTTTCTTCTGGACTGTGCAGGTGGATTACATTTTTGAATAAGTCTTAAACTGGATTTCATTTTGTTTAGGAATTGTGCATCTGCTATTTGGATTACTAAGACAGAGACAGAACTGATTGAATCACTTTAGTTACTGGTAATGATAGGTTCAGATAAGTTGTCAATTAATGTCATCTGTCCATTTAAACACATTTCTTTTGTGGCCTTCTCATAAAAATGTAAAGCTATTTATATAGTTTACAAAGTTAACTGCTTAATAGATCCTGCTATAATGACGACTCTAATGGGCTAGGTTTCCCCACTGAGCAAGCAGTGAATCTAGCTGATTATCCAACTATGTGTAGGGATTTTGTTTGCCTGTCTCTTCTCACATACATTGTGACTTTACTGAAAATGCTGGGTTGGCATTGAGAGGACTACATCAAGCACAAGTCATGTCTCCAGCAGTAGGGTAACCAGTTGTACTCAGTTTCCTTTGCCAACAGCCCGGCATCATATCCTTTGGGCTCCGGTCTCTACTGTGGTCAATTGAATGCTGCCCAGCACATCACTGTACCCTGGCTAGGTATACCCATCCTCCCTATGTCGGTCACCAAAACTGCTGATCAAATTCAGGTCACCTAGACTGTACTCAAGGCTTTATCCCTCTTTGCCATCATATTGACAGCCTTTAGAAGAGTTAGTTCTGTATGTAATATGACCATGCACGTTTAATGGTTGGCTTATTTTAAGGGAAACAGTAGCTGTGTTTTTGGAATGCTGGTGTGCTTAGCTGGTCACAGCATTATCATATAGTCTGGGAAAGGATTGCTGGGCTGAAGAGATAACATTAACCCCCCCTCCTGGAAAATATTGTGAATCTATTTGTGTGCAAAATAATCTTGGTCATCTTTCAATTACTTTTGGTAAGATTATTATTATTATTATTATTATTATTATTATTATTATTATAAGCCGAAAGACACAACAACAACATTATTATTGTTATTATCATCAACAAAAGTAGTTAGGAAACCGACAAAAGTGAGCAATGTGGAGTATCATCATATCAGTGTCACAGCTGACTAAAAAATGCAAAAAGAAAGAAATCCAACCTGCTGGTATGCCCAAGGATGGAATGACATCCTCCTTGGGTACAGTAAAAATTCAGTCCACTATACCTGGAGACAGCTTGGTAGCAGCTGTGAGGACAGAGTTTGCAGAAGAGCAAGTCATACCATCTGCAGATGAGCTCAAATTGCAGCTTGAATTGCAAAAACTGAAGCTGAAGCTGGAGTTGGAGGTGAGATGCTTGAAAGCTGCTGACAGAATTAAATAGCTAAAGATGCAAAGAGAGTGAGAGCTGAAGAAGCAAAGTGATAACAGAGGGAGCCTGAAACTTCAGTGAGGGAGAATGGACAATGAGCAAAAGAAAAGCAGTGGCCAAACAAGGGTAGATGCTGACCTTTTGTCACAGGTGCATGAGTTACTGAGGATGAAAATCAAGCCTTGTTGTTGTTGTTTTCTCAGTATAAACAATAGGAAGACGTTGACACTTTTATTTCAACATTTGAACTTGTATCTAATCAGTGGTGATAGGGTGAGGTTTCTGACTTCTCTGCTCATAGGTAATGCAATGTAAGTAATTAAGTAAGGTGACTGATACATACTTTTATGACTATTATAAAGTAAATAAAATCATTGTTTGAAATTTGCTCTTGAAGCTTGTAGGGAAGCACTTAAAAAGACATAAGACAACCAGAAGGCAATATCAGTGATTTTTTTGCAAAATAAGCACATACTTTAATATGTGGGTGAGTTGATATTGATTTACTACTGCTGATATTCTGGGAGACCTTATGGTAATGGAGGAAATCTTTGAGCTTTGCCTGAGGATATGAGAATGAAATGCATCACTGCATAAGAAATGGGTGAAAAGTGACCGTTATCACACCAGCAGGCACAACTGCACAAGATGGGAGTATCCAGTTCTGCATATGGTAATAAGGGAACCCTGTGGATGATAGTTTAAATGTTCTCAGGTAATTCCACAGGCAATTGGGGGGGGGGCTTATGGCTTCACCACATAACCTCATCTTGAAGTAAAATGTGTCTAGTGTAACTAAATGGGGTATTTATGCTCCAAATGCCCACAATGACAAGGTGGAGAAAAATACATGTGAAGATTTACCAGAGATAACTTTATGGTAGTCTTGGGTTATGTGAAACTGTATCTGCTCAGTGTTATCAAAAGAAAGGGCCTATATCATATCATATCATAGTAGAGGATAAATAAACCATTGCTTAGAGGAGTACTGTATCAAGCATAATTATTGTCCAGCCTGCAGTTTTTAGAAAGGAAGATTACTTGCTTGGGCAGTCTACTCTGTCTTGTGTCATAGGAGGACACATTTTTATGTGCCATTGGTCAGACTTCATTTGTACAGCAAATGAGGGGTAGAGAGACAAGAAACTGGTGAGGTGAGATATTATCCCAGCAGATATCCTGATAGGTATTGGCTTTGATGTCACATTCCTTTGGGTTTATGCAATTGCACACAACTAGGCAAGGAAAAATGCATGTAGAGGAGGCAACATGGACGAGGCCTGTCACTATCCATCAGATGTAGGTAGTGTGGATACTTAAAGGAAAGAGCTATTTTGTAGCAAGAAGCCTGCAACTCATCTGCGCCGTCAGAAGGTACTGCATCTCTCCTAGAAGTGTCTGTTTCAGGGAAAGAGGTGATTGGTAACAGGAAATCCAAAATCTGAGACACAAAAGAGAGTTTTGGAAGAATTGAAAAGAGAGTTGAAAGAGGCACACCACACAGATCTTACTATACAGGACTGGGGGAAATTAATCAAAGGCCGTTGACTGTCAGGGGTATCATATTTTTCGTCTGTTCCACATAACATTTGTGGTTTTCTTGCAAATCACTGAGGATTGAAGTCACTAATGATGTACATTTAAGTTTCAGACTTCACATCCTTCAGGAAAATGCATGCTAACACAAATCCTGTTATTCTACCACCTTTTTAAGTTTATAAGAGGATTATTTAAAATCTGTCCCTATTTTTGTACCTTTGTTCCTCTGTTATTTTTGGCTTTGTCCAGATTTCTAGGTTGAGAGGTATGGCCAAATGGGACATCATTGTGCAGATACAGGGACCCAGTGGACAATCAAAATGCCATGGTTATCTATCAGGCAAACAGGTGTCTGGTAGAAATGATTAAAGTGTCCTACTCTGCTATCAAAATCATTACTAGTCTTTCAGAAAAAGTATATATAGTTAGTTACTGTATCTTTAGACATATCTTTTACCTCAACCTTCATTTATTGTTTGAAAATCTTACTTAAATCTACAAGAGGGAGCTATATAAAATACTAGTAGTACTATGGTAAAGTAAATGTGAATTTATGTTGTTGTTGTTCATAAAAGGTATGGTTGGTTTAAATTTTGCAGCATGTATAATTTATAAAATATATAAAGTTTGCAAAATGTACAAAATAGAAAAAATGTAACCATACTGGTGTGAGATTTCAGTGGAAAGGCAGCAAAACTGTTGAACTTGAAACTAAATGTGCTCCTGCAGTATGCAACCATTTGCAGTGCCAAAATTTATTATCTAAATTGGGCATTAGCTTGTTTGACTCAGACTCCACCCACCAAAGTAAAAGGCAATGTGAACCAGAAAGCATCATCCATCCACTTTTAAATCCAAACAGGAAGGACTGCATTCAGATTTCTTAAACAGAATGAAAACAGCTACCATATCAGTTGCTGCCTTATTTCTGGACTGTGTAGGTGGATTCAATTTCTGGACAGAGCTCAAGCAGGATTCCATTTTGATTATAGAGTTTTGCATCCCGTTTTAACTTTTAAGTTATATGTCACCAGAATTCAGGATATCACTTGTAGTCCAGATAAGAATTTAGAATTTTTCCTTATGTCATTAGCCTGTTTATGTACATTTAGTTTGTACTCCCTTGTGCTAATGTAAAGCTGTTTGCATATTTGATTTTATAAAGTACATAATTTAATTTTATTTATTTATTTCAAGTAAAGCAATTTACTATTCATTTTTAAATGCTTGTGGCAATCAAAGACGTATGGAAGGAATACTTTCAGCAGCTTTTTGAATGAAGAAAACTTCACAGAAGCTGTGCTTCCCCAGAGACCTATGTGAAAGAAGAGGAGAAGCCCAGTTTAGAAGAAGTAAGAACAGGACTAAGGAAAATGAAGTCATGGAAAGCAGCACACTCAGATGAGTTCACAGTAGAGAGAATCAAGATGTTGGGTGAAACAGGGGAGAAGTGGCTCCTAAGGGTACGCACAACAGGTATGGAGAGAAAGGTGTATCCTAGATGACTGGAGAGTAAGCATACTAGCCTCCAGTGTACAAAAACAAAGAGGATGTCCACAACTCTGGGCAGGATGGACATATCAGACTCCTGTCATGCTATATGAAAGTTCCAGAAAGAGTGATTGATAAACAAATATGCTGAGTAGTAAAAAGTAAGATGGGAGATGAACAGATCGGATTCAGGTCAGGATGCAGCACAACCGAACTGATGTTTACAGTGAGATAGATAGTTGAGAAGAAGTTATAAATGAGGAAAGAATCCAACTAGACATTCTAGACTTGTCCCATCTTTGCCTTAGCCCTCTTATCCATCCCAGGGCTAGAGCTGAACTTAAGTTCTCAAAGTAACTGCCCAAAGACAGAACCAGTGTTCTCCTGACAAACACTTCACCCATATTTTTTCTTCCTGGGGGATGATTATATTAATAAATTAAATGAATTAGAAATGAAAATGATATTAAATTATAGAATACAAGGGGCTTGAATCAGGAAGTAAATGTTTGTTTCTAAACGTATTTGTTTAAGTGGGTAAATTAACTGAAAATAGGTATTTTATATATTTACTAGTATTTATTGTTCAGCACAAAGTCAAAAAAATATACCACAAGTGACAAACTGTGCATAAGCAAAATATTTGAATCAAGATGAAAAGAATCAAGCACTGATCCACAGGTGACAGTAGAAATAATCCAACCAATGTTAATTGGTAATTGTGAAGGTACTCACTGTTTTATTAAAGTATTTTACTGCATTACGTTGGTTGAATTATTTCTACTCTCAGCTGCGGATCAGTGCTTGGTTCTTTTATCCTAAGTATTTATTGTCATTTGATTTATTGTTTGATTAATTGTGAAATCTGAATTAATTAGATTCCTACCTGTATAAAAGTTGTGAGCTTGGTTGTGATATTATATCATGGGAAGGGGCCTGGCTGAGGTACCAGATTGGTAATAAAAGATGGTTGCTTATTGAGCAGCTTGGATTTTATTTGTTTTTTTGTTTAAACTCTTCACCACCTGAGGGTCCCAGGAAGAGGACATGTTAAATGAGACACTTTGACTCTCTAGGTGAGTCAGTCAAAATGGAAACTGACCCAGAGGATAGTGAGGGATCCCCATGATTCCATCCACAGGACCCAACCTTCAATGAGAACTTGAAACTCATGCACCAGAAGGAAAATTGGCCCACAGCCCCTTCTTCTCAGGATGAACAGGTCCTTTTTGAGGTACATGGTTTGTCCCACTATACTTCTTATGTGGTCCTGCTGGCAGATTGCCTCATCAGCCTGGCCATAAGTAGGACATGGCAAAGGCCTGATTCTTGGAGAGGTTACCAACAAACCTCAACAAGATTCTAGCCCCCCCCCCCCCAAGGACATACCCTTTTGGTCTAAGAATCCTTCAGCTGATTCCATCATTGTGGGGAGAAGCTTCCAAGAAAAAGTTGGTAGATGACTGTGTCTATCTACCCAACAAATAATCTAGGATGATGGGCAGAATGAGGAATGGGGTGTGTGTTTTTACCACATTTGTGGCTTTGAATTACTCCAGTTATATAACCTGAATGCAAAGAGATAAAGCAGAGCAACTGTTAGCCTCTCTGAAAAGGCTACCCACTATGGACTCTATGAAACAGCTAAAAACGACCCTGGGCACTTTGTTTAATATTAACAATCTTTCCATGTGGCTGTTACATAACCCATTCAATGGAGGAGCAAGAGTGGCAGACACAAGAGTCATGTTGATATGACAGTCCTGGCTTCACCTTTGTGATTTTCTGGACAATTTCAAAGCATCCAGTAATAACACCTCTTATCTTGGATTATCTGACAAATCATCTGTCAAAGAGAGAAAAGAAAGGTATGAACAGGACAGGAAGATGTTGTCTGCCATAGATGTTAAATAGACTTTGCAATGTTAATAGCTACATAGAGGTAGTTGTACCCACCAGGAAGAAGTACAGAGGTAACTCAAAAAACATGCCACCCTGATGGAATCATGACATCAGTAGGCTGTGTAACAGAAGGAAGAAAATCATGGCAAAAATTAGGAAGTGCAGCACCCAGCAGGTTAAGAGTGATCTCATCTAACAAAACAAACAGCTCAGAGGACAATACAGTCTACCAAAGCCAAATTTGAGGTAAATTTGGTCTCCCAGTCTGAGGACAACCACAAGGCATTCTTTAGATATGTCTGCAACCTCAAAGGCAATACATAGTTGTTTGAAGATCTTATTGTAAATAGAGCCACCTATACTTAGCCATAAAATATGTCAAACCTACTGTCTGACAAATTCAGATCCAAATTTACTCCTTTCCCCCCTCAACCTTCTCTCAGGAAATACCATCAAATATAACTCCCCCTGCTATCACCAGGGAACAGGTCCATAATGCTTTCTTTAATGCCAAGAACACTGAATCAATGGGCCCAGAAAATATTGCAGGATGCCTTCTAAATAGCATGAAACATGACCTATCAGGCCCTTTGCAATCATTATTTAACTGTAACTCCAAACAGGCTTCATGCCTAATGAATGAAGAACAGCAACAGTCATCCCTCTGCACAAAGTTGGGTCATCTACAGACCCTGAAAACTACAGTTTCACTAGTCTCATATGCAAATCCATGGAAAGAATGATCAAGGAAATGTTCAGTAATGATATAGGAAACCTCCAGACACTGGACCCAACCCAGTTTGCTTTCTTCAAGAGCAGGTCATGCCTACTCAACCTGGAGGACTTCTTTGAGAAGGTAACCAAAGCAATGGATGTGGGCAAAATGGTTCACACTGCTTACCTTGACCTGGCCAAGACATTTGACACATTACCCCTCTCGGGCATTGTTGACAAACTCAGACAGGACCCATAAAGTTAGAACTGTGGAGTCCACCCCTACAAAGAGGCCAGTCACAAGCAGAGGCCCTCAGGGATTGGTCGTGGGACCACTCCTTTTTGGCACTACTTCTCTGAAGTCAAGGGCAATGTCACTGGCCTGTGACTGAGTAAATTTGCAGATGATTGCAAATTAGAAGCTGTCATTAAATCCCCTACTGACACAAATATTCTCCAGGAAGGGCTGACACATTCAAACAACTGGTGTCAGAGCCGTGGACTAAAGCCAAATGCCAAGAAATGCATAATAGTATCCTTCGGGAATTCATCCACCCCTGGTAACTATCATATTGACAACACACCCCAAAGAATTGACCCAGTAGTCAGGGACTTGGAGACACACACAGACCATAATCTAGCCTTTCACCATCACGTGTCTACAGTCATGAGGAAATCATTCTATGTTGTGCAACTTTTAAACAAAGGTATGGCATCTAGGTCCAAGGAAGTCGCTGTTCCACTGTATTTGGCATTCATCATACCTGTGTTTGAGTACAATGCCCCCCTTGGTATGTACCTAATTAGGCATATCCAACAGTTGGAATGTCCACATAGGTTCCTCACTAAAAGAATACATGCATAAGTAACATATCTTATGCAGACCACCTCAAGGCCCTATCCCTGTATTCTCTGTCCTACAGGCTGTTGAGGGGAGATCTATGACTGACATACAAGGCATTACCAGACCCCACTCTGATGGACCTTCTGCATATCTGCAAGACAAACAACATCAGAATTACCCATTCTAAAGACTTAAACCTTGCCTGTGATATACATTGAGCCTGCTGGGGAGGTAGATATTTATCCCAGAGACTGCCCCTTTTCTGGAACAGCCTCCCCATTCATGCAAAGCAGAGTTCCTCCCTAACCCAATTCAAGTGTAACTTGGACAATTGGATGGGGAACAGAAAATTCATCCCTGGTTTTGCACCTATGTCTCTAATGGACATCAATATGCTGGTATAATACAGCTCCAAAACCTACTTCTGATGCATTCATATACAAACCAAATTTGTCAGGAACTAACACTGGTTCAGCACATAATCTTCTTTTCAACACATTAAATGCTCCATCTGCCTCAGGAGACCATTGTTCCTTGGTAGCAACTTTTCCCTTTAGTTAGATCTGCTGAAGGACAGACAATAGTTACAAAATTAGGAACACATTTTCTGTAGATTCTAACTGGCTGAAGGAAAACATACAGCTGTCCTTTTTAAGGGTATAGGCCAGTTTTCATACCTATTTTTTCTCTTATATTTATTTATTACATTTATTTATTTGTATTTGTTGACCATGGTGATGCACTGATCCTGCTAGAACATTTTCAGGCTCAGCCCAAGGATACATGAAATTTTCATTCATACCAAAATTAACACACAGCAGTCACAGTTTACTGCTATCATTGTAAGACATAGCATATAGTTTTAGCAATTACAATTACACACACAGTAAAGACATGCAGGTAGGTGCAAGCGTGTGTGGGTATGCCTTGGCGACCTCTAACCGGGAATAGCCAAAAGATAGTCATAGTATATCTGTACCATTGCCAAAGCAGAATATATGTTTTTAATGAGTTACAATTGCAATATAATACATATAGAACTCCTGATGAGAAAGAGGGGATTTTTTGGTGGATTTATGCTGTGGCCTTACTATCATTCTTCTTATAAAGTATCCCACCATGGTCATTTTACCTTTTTTAACATTCCAATTCAAGTTTCCCTGTCTCATAGAGTCTAGCCTACACTTTTTGTAAGTAAGATTCCCAGGCTTCTGAATGCATGACAATGTCATCTAGATATTCAGTAGCATATTGGGGGGATTCAGTATTTTTTCCATCAACATCTGAAAGGTGTGTGGAACTGTGTTTCAGCCAAATTGAAGCACTGTGTATCGAAAAAAAAACTTTGTGTTTTTCTTTAGCAGAGAAGGAAAAGTGGTGTCTGCAAATATCAATTTGTCAAGTCTAATATTGTTAAGTATCTTACTTTTCCTTGGTTCTGTATCGGGCCATCAGTTATGGGCATGGGATCGCAATCAAATTTTGTAATGCTATTCAGTTTTTTAAAGTTATTAAACAACTTCTTTTGTACTTCCCTTACTAATTGTTTCTGTAATTCTGGCACTTGGTAAGGTTTCAGACTAACCTTCATTCCATGTCTTATCTCTCTATGTTATGTTCTCTCAGTTTAATTCTCCCAGAGATTTTGTAGAACACTTCTCTATTTCTTGAAGGAAATGCTTTTATTTCTTGCTTTTTTATGTTTGAAAAGGATTCTTATAGCTGTACATCATATAAAGATTATCTGGTCTCTCCTGTATAAATTTAGCTTGCATGCTAAGCACAGAATGTTCTGTTTCTTTACATGACTTTGATACATTAATGTGATAGATTTACTCTTCTATTTGTCTTAACTTTATAGTTCAGTGCATTTAGTTTTTCACTCACCCCAAAGAGCTCTTGCCACTTAGCCAGAAATGTATTCTCTGTGGAGAGAGCTCATGCTACTACTAATACTAATACTGCTAATACTAATACCTGATCCTGTGGGCTAAAATATCCAAGTCAGGCATTCTTCTTATAGACTCATTCTTGTATCTCATGGGTTTCCTGCATATGCTTACTTTCTGCCTAACCATCTTTAGTCTGTCCTGTAAATTAACATAATGTTCTCTCACACTTTTAAATGGTGTCTCTCTCTCTCTCTCACTCTTCTTCCTAACTCTCTTTAGCAGTATCAGGCAAGTATGTCTGCCGTTCAAAGGTTAAAATGAGGTAAACCCACTTGATGATTGTGGCACCTGTCTTATCACAAACAACAAGGAGGATAACAGCTGGTCCCAATTCTCACCATCTGTATCAATCACTTTTCATAGCATGTGTATCAGTGTTTTATAGAACCTGTCTACTAAGCTATCAGTTTGTGGGTGATACACTGACATATTTAGCTACTTAACCTTATAACACTAGCAGAACTGATGCAATACCCTTGATGTAAAGTCTGTGTCTTGGTCAATAACATCTGTTTAGAGATACCCACTCTAGACAAAATAGTATCAGTTCTCAGGCCCTTAGCATTAGTCTTGCATAGTGGAACATATAGCATAGTCCATTTTTCTAGTATGTACAGATCTCCATTGCTAGATTTTACAAGTGATACTACAATGTCCATAGGCATGTGCTAAAATAGCACTTCTGTAATAAGCAAGCAATAAATGGGCTCTCTAATACAGGATGGAATGCAGTTTTATGACATTCTGCACAAGAAGCAAAGAAAATTTCTGTCCTTTATATTTGGCCAATAAAAGCTGTCATTATTTCCTTAGTCTAGTCCATCCCTTGCTGACCTCCTTGCACTTAACTATAGGTTAATTTCATTACTACTGTCCTGTAAGGTTTGGGCACCAACATCTGATGTAGAATTTTTATCCCTGTATTTACTTAATGAATATAAGAGATCATCTTTTAACTCAAAATAAGTATAAGAAGAAAAAGGAACAGCTTAATCACTGATTTACTATCTTCCCCTATAACCCTAATTATATTCTCTCTTGCACCACTCAAATATTCATCTTCCTATTGTGCTTTTCTAAAGTTCTTGTAGCGTACACTTAAGCAGAAGTGTAGCTGGTCTATAATCTGGCACCCATTAGTTGAGGAACAAAAAAAAGTCTGTTCCCCGAGTCCCGATTTAGTGCTCCCCTCATAAGAAGCAGCGAGGCAGCAAGAAAAGGAGACCCTTCTCCAGTCTAGCACTCCTTATCTGTACTTCTCAACACTAAGAGGTCCAAAAGCAAAGTTGGCTACTTTTAAAAATTGTAACAAGGTAAGTATCAGAAATGCCGGTACAGAAATGAATGCCAAGTAAGCTGCCCCCCTCACCCTACCTCAGCTATACTTTTGTCTGTAAGTCTACCAGTTCTGGGGTGCTTTCTTCACTAGCCCATCTTGAGCTAGGTACAATCCCCCCCAAGCTAGTAATGGAATGACTTCTACAAGGGTAAAACCAAAAGAAAGTCTCTCTCAGCTTTATTTTTTCAGCTATCTGTACAATCTTCATGATTGTTACATTTTAGCATACTATTCTACTCTGACTGAAAAGCTATAGTCTACTCTTCAGTGAGCCTCCCCATTGAAATTCTTGATCTCTGCTTCTCAGGCTGTGTATTTTTATACACCAATAATTAGATAATTAGTGTCTCACTATTTTAGCTAATACTAAAACAAGGGAAAGAGAAATCTCCACTGAAGTACAATCAGCAAACAGCAAAAACACTAAAATCAGAAGAGCATATCACCACAATATGTCCACGTATTTTAGCTAATACTGTCAGGTACATGACTAATTATTGTGAGGAACTGAAGACACAACACATACTTAAAGCCACATTCCCCACTTTCCACAGGCAAAATGTCATATTACCTTGACACAAAACTGTCAATGTGGTCAACCCAGAACATGGCAAATAAATATATGGATGTAAGGATGCACCTACCACACCTCAAACAAGGCACTGTCCATTCCTGCTATTGTAATTTAGGGTGAAGGCTTTGAGTTACTTGTGAGCTTCATTCTTTAGCCCTTAGTTTTGATTTCCTTAGTCAACACTTACATACTTTGTAATTCTAAGCAGATGAATTAAGCAGTATTCAAGTGTCATCCCTGAAAAGATATACTGGTGTGTTGTATACTTTTACAGTTACTAAATGAAGAACAACTTATAAACAACCTATTTGTACACTTGCATCCCCATTACCCAAGGACAGTGTTCCCAGTCCACACACATACACCACCACACACACACAATCACACTCTTGGGCAAGTTGTATGAACTCTGAGGATCACAGGCACTGCAACAGGTAAAAGAAATGGGAAGCTACATGCAGATAATCAACAACAGCAGAAGTAAATGAAGATGTTTGTCGTTTTTGCATTTAAGTTACCTGTAACACATTGCATTTAAGTTACCTGGCACTTGCTCACTAAGTCAGCACTAAAAAATTAAAAGCACTACACCCTCACAAACTCCCCTTGAGTACCTTGTTCCCCACTGGCCCTTTTTTTCAAATATAAAGTAATTCCCAATACTATTCTAGCATGTCCAAAGGTCAGTTGTCAATCTCCTCTCCGGTCCAGTTGGTGAATCTGGTAATCTTGAGGCAATGTTACAACTGCCTCATGTACACAGACAACCCTCTCCTCCTCCCAACAAATTCCAACACATGTGAGAGATGCAACCATATAACCAAACTGGAGGCTAAGCTCTCTCAACTCAGTACTGGTGTAACCAGTCAGGAGGAGAAGGAAACCACACTCACTACAATTCCAGTCTCACATAGACCTACCACGACAGCAAATCAAACACATAAACACACAAAAACATACTCGGAGGCTCTAAATAAAAATCTGCCTAAGCAGCAGAGACCTCCAAAGCAGACACCCAAGCAACCGCTACCCCAAAACAAAACACGTGCAACACATAGCTCACAAAGCCAGTGTGCCGAACAGTCACAGCCCTTAAGGCTAAACAACACACCTGATACACTTGTAATAGGTGACTCTATCGTCAGGCACACTGACGTCCTGCTCACCAGGCTGAACAAGGAGAAGGTCACGGTGAGCTGCCTGTCGGGCTCTAGGATCCACCATATAACACAAGCACTCAGGTCACTCCAAGGCAAGTACAAATATGACTCAGTCATTGTCCATGCTGGTGTGAATGACCTGAGAAGTACCTCCCTGGACTACATGAAAAGAGACATAGAGGAGCTCTCTGAGCATGTAGCCCAGGCCAGTATGACCCTGACCTTGAGTAGCATCTTACCCTCACCAAGAATGATGCCACAATATGAAGACAAGATAATCAATTTCAACAATTGGCTTAAGTATTGGTGTCATTCAAAGGGGATCTGATGCCTGTTTGCCTGGGATGACATGCTCGACAAGCCACGGTGCTTCGCTAGGGACAGCTTGCACCTGTCAACCCTGGGCTTTCTGATATTGGCAAAGGCTCTTGCTACCCCCATAGTGCCTTTTTTAGGCAAGGCTCAAAAGACAAACCCACCACCATAGGTATCACAAGGGATAAGAAACTAAGAGTAATGCTACTCAACGCCAGAAGTCTAAACCTCAAGATGCACGCACTCAAAACTCTCCTTAGCATGGAGAACATCGATATCTGTGCAGTAACAGAAACCTGGTTCAAGGCTCCCGAGAGCACCCCAGCACTACCAGGTTATACCTCATACCATGCTTTTCGACCCCAAAACTTGGACCGAACCACAAACGGAGGGGGAGTATCAATATTTGTCAAAGATACCCACACCTCCAGGTTGGTGGCACAGCACGAAGCATCAGAGACTATCCATGTGCAACTAACAGTGGGTAAAACTGTCTTCCAGTTTATAGCCTGCTACAGACCACCCTCCCAAACCCAGGAACCCCACTCAGCCTTCCTGAGAACACTGGAAAATATGAAGGTCTCTCCAAACACCATTATATTGGGCGACTTCAACTACCCAAACATAGACTGGGAGCATTACTCTAGCTTCAACACCCTAGCCCAAAGGTTTCAAGAATTTATAAACTCAAATGCTATGGAACAACTTGTTACCACTCCCACAAGAGGGGAAAACATACTGGACCTGATCATCACCAACATGGGGACTCTATGCTCCAGACTAGAAGTGTATCCCTCACTGGTAAGATCAGACCATAAACTAATCTCACTGGATATTCACATCCTGACCCCACCCCCTGCCCAGAAAACCACAGTGAAAAACTTCTCTAAAGCAAATTTCACACTCCTCAAAACCAAGGTGGAATCCTTCAAATCCCCCGGGCCTGTGGAAAATACGGCCCAGACTGCAGAATCTTTTATAAACGCATTCTATGAACACCTTCAGGAATACATGGATCTTGCAATCCCAAATAAAACCAAGACCCAATCCTCCAAAGGCAGACGTCCTGTCTGGTGGAGCCCAGCCACAAACAAACTATACAATAGAAGGAGGAAGCTATACATGATAGAGCAAAATCCCAAAAAGGGAAGGCATCTCTGATCAGTATTAGCAAACAACTACAGGCACTCATAAAATCATCTAAGGCCAGCTTCGAGAGAAAAATTGCACAGGACACTAAGGATAATCACAAGGCTTTCTTTAGTTATGTTAGGAACCTGGGTGGGAATTCCCAGATATGCTCAGAATTAGTCCAAAATGACAAAAAATACACCGAACCCTCAGACATTGCCAACATCCTAGCTAACAGGTTCAGCGCAAACTTCTCCCCCCCTCCCCACCAAAAGGGCAAATATCTATCCCAGCAGAGTGCTGCCCCCCTGACATCTCAGATGCTCAGATAAGAGCTGCCCTCTCCAAAGCAAAAAACACAGCATCAATGGGACCAGACGGTGTCCTGGGCTGCGTCCTATATGAACTCCAAGAAGAGCTAAACCCAAACATAAAACTACTGTTCAATCTCAGCCTTACTACAGGATATGTACCCAAAGAGTGGCGTACAGCAACAGTGGTCCCTCTCCACAAAGGTGGTGCCTCAACAGATCCTGGAAACTATCGCCCCATAAGCCTGACTAGCTTGGTCTGCAAAGCTATGGAAAGGATCATCATGGACCTTATAAATAAAGATATTGGGGACCTACAGACACTGGATCCTACCCAGTTCGGCTTTGTTAAGGGCAGATCCTGCCTCTTAAACCTGGTCGATTTCTTTGAAACAGTCACCAAGGTCATTGACGAGGGGAAGGTGGTCCACACAGCCTACTTGGACCTCACAAAAGCCATCGATACAATACCCCACTCGGGCATTATAGATAAGCTCACCAGCTTAAATATAAACCCCTATGTCACTAGATGGGTTGCAAACTGGCTCAAGGACAGAACCCACATGGTTAGAATTGCTGGAGCCATGTCAGACTCCAAACCAGTTACAAGTGGCATCCCACAAGGCTCAGTCCTGGGACCTCTCTTGTTCGGTATATATTTCTCGGAGGTACAGGCCAACACGGAAGGACTGTGGCTGACCAAGTTCGCAGATGACTGCAAACTGGGCACCATAATCGACTCACCAGCCAACACAAGCATCCTCCAAAAGGGCTCATAGAAACAGACAACTGGTGCCAGAGCCATGGCCTCAAGCTAAACGCCAAAAAGTGTATAGTCATCGCCTTTGGCAAAAACAAAGTGCCCACAAATTACCACATAGGTGGTAATCCATTAAGTACAGAAGAAGTAATTAGGGACCTGCGGACCCAAGTTGATAGCAATCTCTCATTTGACAACCACATGGCCAAAGTGGTTAGAAGAACATTTTATATAGCCCACCTAATCATGAAGGGATTCACATCTAGATCAGGGGAGGTCATCGTGCCTCTTTACTCATCCCTCATCAGGCCCATAATTGAGTACAATGCCCCTTTTGGGATGTACCTTACCAGACACCTGCAGCAACTGGAAAAACCCCAAAAGTACCTCACCAAGAGGATCAAAGGGCTCAAACAGATGCCATATGCTGCCCGGTTAAAGAAACTCCAGCTCTACTCAATGGCATACCACCTGCTCAGAGGCAATCTGTGCCTGACATATAAAGCCATGTCCAACCTGGAATTAATGGACATGCTGCACCTCAGAAAATCCAAATCCCATCGAGCTACGTGCTCGAGACTTGAACCTCAGCACTGAAATAAATAGGACATGCTGGAGGGACAGATTCATAACCCAGAGGCTCCCTTCACTCTGGAATAAAATCCCAGTCCAGGTTAGGCAGAGTCCCTCATTGACTCTCTTCAAGAGGAATCTTGATGAGTGGATGGGAGATCGTAGGTTTACCCCGGGTATCACTTCTGTGTCACTGTTAGACAGAGGCACAGTATACTAATCTCGAAAAAGGGCATAGCAAAATTAATTTAAAATGGGTGGCGAAAGCCAAACACACTCTGGCTAGGCTTATAAATGCCCTAGGGCAGATAGCCTAGTATGAACCTATGAACCTATGAACCTATGGATTCTCCGAATCCTGTTTAGCAAATTTTGTAAGAAACAAAGTATGTCCCTGAAGAAATACTCCCCCTGTATCATCCAACTCTGATGAGTTTTGGGTACTGAAAAGATTCATCCAATGGACATGTCTGGATGAACTCTTTTCATCAAATTTAATTTTAGTCAACTGCAGGATCCCCAAAACACTGCTGTTGTTGTCACCATCATAGATTTTTACCAGACACTGGTTTAAAAGCTGAAAGAAACACTGACTTGTATATCAATAGGTGCTAAATACTGGGTTCCATCATACACAAACTGCTCTTTGCTTCATCTTGTACACACACACATGTACATGCTTGCATATGCACATGTGTTTTCTTCTAACATCATGTGCAGCAGGATGCACAGGCTTTAATCTTAGAATTTTGATCCCTGGGTTGCATTTGTACAAGTTAAATCAATTCTTAGATGACATTTTCAGGAATGTCCTCATGTTAGAATGCCATATCCCTTCATAAAATTCATTTTCAGTACTGCAAACGAATGGTATTCACCTTTTGCACGAATATAACTTTAAGACCCCTTCAGCAGCCTTTTTTAGCAAACATTTTGATGTTTTTTTCTTTAAGGTGGGAGCTGAGGTACTTATTATGGGTTTGGATTTTTTTTTTCTGTAGTGTCTATCTTGATTTATGGTTTTAGACCAACAGTAAACTGAGCTGCAAGAATCTTTACTCTCATATAGCTGGTAAAAATGTAACAAGCTAGCACACTACTATTTCACATAAAAATAAAAGGCACATGAAACCCCAAAGGCAGTGCTAAAAGAAAGTAAAACATTGAGCTGAAGGCTGCTGGAAGAAATCTGAAGCAAAATCAATGTTGTTCTTTCTAAGCACTGAAAAAGAAGCTGTCTGAAAGGTCAAACAGAACTGACATTCATTTGAGGTGCATTATGGAGCAGGGAAGGCTAATATTAAAAACTGAAATGTTAGCATAGTTATCCTTATCCATAAGTGAGGGCCAGCTAAAAACTTCTTTAAACAGTTTATCCCACTGTGCAAACAATGTACTATTCATAAGATCCAAACAAACATTCTAAATATGTGCTTTTCTGTGTTTGTGTCAGTAGATTTCTGCTAACACAGAGAATTGATGAATGATTTCCTTCTGAACATTATGGAATTGCTTCATACATACACACATGCACATGTACACACACATGCACATTTGGTTTCCTATTTGCTGATGTTAGATAAAGCAATAAAAAGGAGTGTTTCCTTTTTTTTGCTTCAGAAAGGACACAGAGCAGTCCTGTCACACAGTAATAAATGCTTTAATCTGAAGTCAGAGTAGTCATGCATATAAACAAATCATCTTTGATACTAATGTAATGCAGTTAGAATACCTCAGAGGCAATACCCTTATGAAAACAGTTGTTGTGTCTTTCGGCTTTTCCTGGTTAGGGGTCGCCACAGCAGAACTCCGGTCCGCTAATGATTGGTAGTTGATTTTTATGTGCCGAGTTACCAGCCCTGATGCACAACTTTCAATGAAGGTACGCCCATTCACGCATGTCTCCACGCAGAAGACGCTGTAGCTGAGAATCGAACCGGACAGCGTCTTACTGTGAGGTGACAATGCTACCGCAGCACCACCAAACACCAGACTGTGCAAGTAGCACTGCACATCCATCTGACAGCAAAGCAGATCCAAATGTGAGTCCAAGAGTTGCACATTATTTTAGTTACTCTGCCATCTTGCATTTCCTCATATCAGTACAAGAGCAAGTAATGTCCCTCATCTGCACTATAAGTTTGACTGCATCTTATAAAAGCTCAGTATGTGTTAACTAATATGCCCCCTGCCTATACATGCTTTGCTTCCCTACTGTTTTTCATACATAAAAATAACTAAAGCAACACCATGGTGACTTTTGACAAGTTTTTAACACTTCTGTTTTTTATTTTTTATTATTAAGTGCATGACATTTTTTCATATCAAAGAGCGACACCAAGCAATCAGAGCTAAGTGAAATTATTGTACATCATTGTATATATTCATTTATGATTGTTAAACTGAAGAATGATTCCCCCTCACTCAGCATAGTTCTGTATGCAGATAATCTTGCGACTTCATTGACTCTAGCAAATCCACCACTGACTTTAAGCATAAGCTGCAGGCAAGTTTTATTGCACTCTGCAACTTGACGCAAAATATCAGACTATTAACAAACCCTAAATTAACTCTGTTATAAGTTTTTGCCTTAGTTCAAAAATTATGTAGTCTTCACTTAATCCTGGTAAGATAATATGAACAACACAACTCTAGTGTAACAGAACAAAATATCTGGGCTTAACATTAGGTGCTGCACTGTCTTTTGTGCAACATAATAACAAGGGTCTCAGCAATATAACTGGACAGCTATATCTATGCTACAAGATTCCCCATTTCCGATTGCCAGTAGCCTATCAAACTATAGCTAGGAATGTTTTCATTTCTAAACTTGAATATGATCTATTATTGATTATCTTCTATTCTAATTTCAATGCACATAGGATAGAAAAGGTTGAAAATTAAATATCTAGATTTGTTTTGCTAGCAGACTCCCACAGTCACAACTGTGGCCTGCTAGATGGTTTCAGTTGACTGCCTCTACAAAACAAAGCTACACTACTGCTTAGTTTTTTGCTATTCAAAATCATAGCTCTAGGATAATGCCCACCATTAAAACAAAACTACTGGTTAGCCGACAAATGTACACTATTAGGGCTAATCAAGATGATTTTATAGCTGTTGTTAGACCATAGTTTAAAACTGCCATTGATGAAAAAGTATTTACTAAACTGGTGCCAGTCATATGGGATCATCTTTCCAATATGTAAAAAAACAACAGATACTGATTAGCTTTAAAATTCAGTTGAAAGAGCATTTGCATAAAGACACCTGTTGTGAATGCTCCCATGATCTTGGTTAAAAGTCTTTACTACTAGATACTTCAACCACTTTATGGTGTACCTTTGTTTCATGTCTGCACTATATTTCACTGTTGCTGATGTATTACAGTGTTATAAGCTGTAAACCAGTAATGTCTGGGCATATACAAATAAGAATTTCAATTTTCACTACGTGTTTGAGAAAAGCTTTGGTTAGGTAAACATTCTATGTGTAACAAATCTGTATACCAGTAATATAAGCAGTTGTGACATCCATGGGTAAACATTCACAGTTACTGCAAAAAAAGAACAAAGATCATAGGAAGTCAGTTGAAGGGATCCTATTAAACTGATTAGTCAGCCACCATATGAGCAATTTACAGAGAATAAAGCAAATGAGTGTATGTGGGTAAAAGCAGCAAGATACCTTACAGAGACCCTATAAGGTATATAGCAGGGGTGTATGTAAGTGCTAACAGACTGAAGTTGTAACATAAATTAAATCATCTGAAAGATTAGTAGGCTATATCCTGGCCGTTAAGGTAAAAGTTCTATTTACAATTACCTTAGGCTGATATTAGAATTGTATGTTTTAGGGAACTGAGTGGTTGTCCAAGAAAAATAGTAGAGTTATGTTTAAGTAACAGGTGAATTTGAATAAGGTCTGCATGTAGCTCAGTCTTGTGTATGTTTACAGAGAAATAATGTAAATAACTTAGGATCAGAAGAGTTCCTCTCACACAGCTTACCTATCCTATGTTTTCTGAGCAAGCACTGATAATACATGATTATTGGTGCCCAACTGATATACCTATGCATGGACTATTTGTTCTCCTTCAGTTTTTGAATGCACAAAATAATTGACATTTCTCTGAATAAGGTAATGGAGGCAGAAACATATATTTTTGTGGTTTTTTTTTTTTTTTTTTTGGTAATTGAAAGGGTAGTGTACAGAATTGAAGATTTTGATATTTTTTATAGAGGTGGCTATTTTTTCTAAATAACTCACAAAAATGTTTGTGTTTGTACATAAGTATCTTTTAGTACTATTAAAAACAAACGGTTCTTGCTTTATAATAAGTATCCTCTATAGTGCTGTTAAAAATGTGGGTTGTATTAAAACTAAAATGATCTTTTCTCCAAGGTCAGATTATTAAATAAGCTTCTGAAGAAGAGAAAGATGTGTATCCTGCAAACCAGGATATAACAGTTAGCAAAAAGCATATGCTATTCACTGCTGTTTGCAAGCACAGTAGTGGAGGCAATGCTGAATAGCATAATGTTCAACAAACACACTGCCTTACTGGCATATGGATATATTTAACTGGGAGCAATCTTCAGCTGCTGCCAGTGTCAGCAGGTTATATGATATTTTGGAGGATAAGGACCTGGATGTGGCAACCTCTCCTCAATTAGTCCCAACACTGGAAGATCTTTTTTAAGAAACCTTGCAATTCACCTGTACTGAATGAGTCTTTGCCTAAAAAAGTGTTTAAAAAAGTCATGGTGTGCTTGACCATTCGACCATGCTTGATCTCCAAGCCTCCCTGTCTGCAGATCCTGTTAGTGTCCCCTGTGACATCTTCCAACAAAAAGATTGCCTGCATCAAAACCAGTCATTCAGATAAGCTAGGCAAGTGGCTAGAATCTCAGGAAAAGAAGCTGGCACAGTCCACACATAGGCCTTAACTAACTTACAAACCTGTTTTAGTGCACGAACCAGCAGCACAGCACAGTAATTCTGCTTGACAAACAGCTGAACAGCTAAACTCTGAGGTGATGGTAAATTATTTTTCCCCAGCTCTCCATGTTAACTGAAGTCTTAGAGTAATTGCTGTTCTAGGTGAAAAAACATTGTGGAGTACACAGTAGAAAAATACAAAAAAAAAAAAAAAACATTAATTGTGAATGCTACATTTGAACAGAACTTCTACATTGTAAACTGCCCTGGAGGCTTCCGCAAATTCCAGGTTCACTAATATTTATTTATTTTATTTTAAATTTGTTTATTTTACATTTGTTTACAAGGATAGTCCGACTGGATACATATTCATTTTCAGCAGAGGCCTGGGGAGAAAAGCTCCAAAAAGACATTCAACAAACTGTTGCATTTTTACAGTTTAAAACACAAAATAAAACACAAATAAAAGGATTTTTACATAGATGTAAACAAACGCAAAAACAGATACACAAGCAGATTATTACATTTTTACTCAGATGGAAAATTCTAGACAGTGTTTTTAAGAATGATAGGGTATTGAATGCCTAGTAGGCTAACCTGGAAGTAGATCCAAGGACATCATAACATTTATAAGTTAAGAAACAAAGTGTAGACAGAAGTCCTCCATGTTCACACAAGTGATGGTTAGAGTTAGTCTGGATTAGGATAAGGACATAGCCATCGTTTTTTAAAGTACTGAATCAGACTTTTCTTGAATTGAGGTAGAAAGAGTTCAGATGTAAGATTAGCAGGAAGAGAATTCCAAGTTTTGCTAACAGAGTTAGCAAATAGAGATTTACCGGCTGTGTTGTTGGATTTGAGAGTTTGAACTAGTAGTCTTTCAGATGAACGAAGTCTGCTAAGGTTACTGTAAGGGGTGATGAGGTTTGTAAGTACGGGTATATTATCTGGTTGGTACAGGATCTTAATAAAGTAATTGTTCACTGTCCTCAGTCATGTGCCAGTTATCTAGATAATAATTGGATTCCCCACTATTGTTATTAGAATAATGGTAGAATTGAGAATAGAACAATGAATGAACTTTAATCCTAACTGCACAAACTTGTGGCTTCAAAGCTTTGCATTCATATGTTGATTCACTGTAGAGATTTTCTTTAAGCATGAATACTTAATGATGGGAACACTCCTTTAGGAAGGAAAATGAAGAAAAATATTTTGTGTTTAGTGCTTTTTTTTGAAAGATCATTTAAAAAGTGAAACATTAAGTTGTTGAGCAAGACAGGTGTAAAACTTATCTCATGGCTTAACTTATATCATATTGTAGTACAGTGTCTAATTTGCAATAACTTATCAAAAGTTTGTTCAAATAGAACATTGCATGCTGTATTTCTAGAAAAATTATGAAGGGAGGCAATGGCCCCAATTCCAAAAGTCTTGTTCTCAGTATAAATGACCACTTAACACTAAGAGTAGGTGTTTTGGAATCTGGTCCCCATAGTAAGCCTATTTTTAGATAGGCCTTACACTAACATAAGTCATTTACACTGAAATCATGCCTTTTAGAATCAGGACAGACTTACACTGAGAGCAACTCTTTTGAAATCTGGCCCATTGTAACACTGTGATTCCTTAAATGCTCTTTTACAACAATAGACTTAAGATTTGCTTGAAATAAAGTGTTAACTCAAAAATATAAATATGGAGCATGAACATGTTTAACACTGCAAGTCCCTAAACATTTTTTCCAATAACAGACTTAAAATGTGCTTGCAGGACAAGCTAACGGGTGACAATGATCTCTATAAAAGACTATGTAGAGTACTGTGACCTTTAACTGTAATTCAGAGATATTTTTCAGAAAACTTTTTTTTCAGTACTTTTCCTATGCCTTTTGATTTTGCTTTCAAAAATCTGATTTTCGATGAGATGGCGGGGAGAAAAATGTATGTAGAAACTGATGCAGTTTCCCTTTTATACTTCAAGGGAATCTGACCCAGGTAATGAGTATTTAAAAGCTCAGTAGAACCATTTGGTTTGACATCAAATTTTGTGATCAGGTTTTCTGTCAGAAAAAAATAATTGGTAAACTGGAGCATGCATGCATAAATTGAGAAACTGTGAATGACGTTGAAAAGTTCATTTTAAAATGCTGAACAAGCACTGTTAATCTTTTTTTAGACAGCTCCATTGCCTGTTTTATAACAAGTTATGAAGTACAGTGACTCAACTTTTTATAAAACTAACATGGTGATTGATGTAGCACATAGGTTCAGGAAGATCAAAGCAATGTTTGTCTCATTAAGATTGCTTTGATTTTGCAGCACAGAGTGCTTATGAAAGATGATACAGATAGTCTCTGGGCATCATTCACTATTCCTTAGTAATGAACTAAGCATCTGCAGTTGGCAAGATTGTAGATTTAGGACCATTCTTACCTTTTCACCTCTGAATTATTCCTGCCTTCAAATACCTTTTTAATCACAATTTTTATGATTGTTCACTCATATACCGTAATTCACAATGCTCTTCTGTACTGTATAGTATATATTTTACCAGCTGTGATGGAAACATTGTGTTGTTGCAAGTGTATACTTTAGCCAGCTCCATGGCAAAAAGGGATAAAGCAATTAATGTGATTCAGATAAGCTGAATTTGATTAGTGGCTTTGTCACCTGTTGGAACTGGAAGACAAGGAGAAAGAGATGAGAAATGGGGAACTGATGAGTGGTGATGTGTTGAGATGGGCAGGCTGTTCTTAGGAGTCCCATGAAGTCAGAACTCAGAATGGCAGCCAGGCTAGCCACACAGACATGCCTGTATATATAGAGAGGTGAAACTTCATTCCATCATTAAAACCATCTATTATATCAGTAATCAAATGCATCTGTCTGGTCTTTTCACCCCTATGACATTTATTTTGTCAGCTAGGCAGGGGAAGGTGACCTTGACCAGCAGGGTTGCAACTGAACTTGCCCAGAGATCTGTGTATTGTAGTGTCACAAACCTGTGACAGTCTGTGGAAAATTACAACTGGCAATCTGACAAAGATATTCTCAAAGTAAGTAGTAACTCTGGGCACTACCATTATAATGAGCAGAAACAAGAAGTATTGAAGACCAGCACAGGGTGCCATAATCTTACCTTCTGAGGATGCTTTGTGCATTTTGTGAAAGAGGATTCATAGTTAAAACATAAAACCATGTAACTTTGTCCACCTCTAACATAATTTAGGGTTAGAATAAATTAAAAGTTAATAAGATCTGCTTAAAGTGCTACTAATCAGTGCATCAAAAGAAGATGAAAAGTATGTGACTTATCAGTTGTTGTTTTCCATAGTGATCCTTTAAAAATGAATTTTACATAGTAACAGTGATTATGAGAGGGTAACCATTTGAAATGTCGGGACCCACTAGAGTGAGTCCCAAAACACTTACCTGGGGATTCAATAACACCTACACTAAGTGTACACTGTTCTGAGTGAATAGACAACATAGACATAACTCACACCTTCTTCCTTCTAATTTTATTTTTTCTACTGATATTCTTGCAGCTTTAAATATTGACAGGAATTCATGAGTTCAGGGTGTATGTGGGGTTGCCTCTCAAAATCAAGGGGGTACAGGGGTCTTACCCCCTTTAAAAAAGGTTAAAGGATAAGAGCTATCTTTGAGATGTGCTCTTTTCCTGGGTTTTTGGTCTTTTTTTGGCTTGTTGGCACTCAGCATTTTGAGTGCCAACATTTCAATAGGGAGCCTTTTGAGGGCTATTAAACCAGACTTATTAAAGCTGGTTTTTGGTATTCCTTTCAGTTAGGAATTTACCAGCTTTTATTCCAAGGCTAATTATGATAGAAACAAGTTTGTTTTTAAATTTGTACCAAAGTAGTGATGTATTTGTGTATATATCTTTAGAAAAGGTTTTATTTTTATGTAGAAACTGTTTTGAAGATACCACAGGAAAGAGTAGCAGCATTGTCGTTTTCATTTCAAATCTTCATTTAGGGACAGGATACAGAAACAAGCACTGCTCTGCAAAACAAGTCATCTATGGTAAGGATTCTGATGCACAAGCTGGTTAGAGAGGTATACTGTTGTCTGTTAGGTAGTATTTTGGAAATTGAGATAACCACATTTTTAATATTTTTTTTATTGAGTCCTATGTTTTGTTGAAACTGTCTGGTGAATACAGCACGATGATGTGCAATGTTTTGTAGTTTCTGTGTTGGTGTATTTATTATCATTATTATTATTGTTGTTATTTTGTTGTCCAGATTAGCATAACTAGGCTAGTACCCTTTTTTCAGGAGAGACCTGAGGTGGTATTTATACTAACTGTGGATATTTGGCTAGGGCATCCGGAAACTTCCCCTGCTCTTTTCATCATGGAATTTTTTATATCCACCTGTAAACTAAATCCACCAACTCAAGCAGATGGGGCCTAGGTTTACTGTCTCATCTGAAGGGTGTAGTAACCCCCCCCTTATGCTACACTACAGAGTCAATTGCTTCTGCACCAGAGGCTAGTGTGCTACATTTTGCACCACTATCACTGACTACTGATGATTTAGAGATGACGGGGAGAAGCTGGTATAGCCTTGCTACAAAACTGGTGATTTTGAACTTTTTGTTACAGTCAGTGATGTATAATTTTTATTGTATTTTCAATGGAACCAGTTCCAACAAAAGGTAACTTAATGTTTAACAATATGAATGTTGAAACAATGTTTTTAATACAGTAAGTAAGCAAAGTTTTATATATAACAAACCATAACCAAACTTAGCAATGCAGTGATGCACTAGAACCACAATATGTAGTAAGGACCAGTGCAAGTGACTGCATATGCAGTAAACCATGCAAACTCGCAAGACATATTATGAATGAATCACACACAAAAATGTTTGTTGATGTACATTTGGCCAGGATGAGAAATCTGTAGAGAAAAGTCAAGAATAGACATTCTACACTAAAAAGTAAATATTGGATTGCAAGATGAACTTGAACACAAAAAATCTACGTCATAAGAAACCCTATTATCTAGATACTATAGGTAGCTCACCATAAGTGTACAGGAGTGGTGGAGTGCCAGTATAATCACCAATATTGCAAATAACAACATGAAATCCATATAACACTGTAAGTAATGATAAAGGCAATCCCCAGCCACATCATTCACACTGGCTATGGCTGTTTGAAAACAAGTGTGAAACAGCACCCCCTCCAAAAAGTGTCATTAATACATGGTATGGACCTTTTCATCTATCCAGCAAAAAATGCTACTAGCTGTGGCAGTAAGCTAGTTATCTAAAAACTGAAACAGCTCAGTATGCACAAGAAAACAACGGTGTTAACAGAAAATGTAGAATGGAAGTTCAAGATTCTGGTCTCGAGCTTATGCATTTTGAGCTTCCATTCATTCGATCTTGTGAAGGGAACCATATATATATATATATATATATATATATATATATATATATATATATATATATACGTGTGTCTATGTATGTGTGTGTGTGTGTATATATATATATATATATATATATATATATATATTTATTTATCTCTGTCATGGTATTTTTTACCATATAGAAATGTCCCTAGACATGTATACAGTCCTAGATTGATCCATTAACTTGTATGTTAATCTAGTTGGAAATGTTTAACTAATCTTGGTTTGTTAAATTCTAGCCAATCATGTTATATTTATTCTAGACAGTCAGAACTCACATCCATAGACTTGATCCCTTCACCTTGAATTGCCTGAGTATATAAGTCACGACTGCTGCAACTTGTGATCTCACTAAGTGCTGATTCGTATGATAAATAAAATATCTGTTTAGTAAAACACATGGAATCCTATGCTTTGTTTTGATGACTGGGAAAATTGTCAAACAATGTACTGCACTCAAGGGGACATTAGCTATCAGGTAGAAGAGGTCAGAAGTCCATAGCTCTGGGAACACCCACAAGGAGCATTTTCCATGCAAAAGTCCTCATTGCTATCCTTGCCTTTTTGTAGTTTGTCTAAAAGATGGAAGAAGTTGGATATATTGGACTTCAAACCTTGAGTGTTGTATCTTACCTCAGGTTAGAAGTACACAACCTGTTCCTCCTACACATGCCTGTAAGGCATGTCTTACCTTTCAGTAACTGTTTTTAAAAGTTGAGTTTCCCTGGGTGCTCCCCCATAGCCAGGACTGAGTGATAGCCTAATCTAAATAAAACAAAGCACTCCATTACTGCAGGTAAGCTACAAAGTGATTAGCCAGCAAATTAACTTTCATAGCTACATAGTTCAAAACATCACTCTGTCATATTCACTGCTTCTTGTATGGGGTCATTGGGCCTATTAAGAAGCATCGGTTTTAGGTTCATAGGTTCATAGGTTCATACTAGGCTGTCTGCCCTAGGGCATTTATAAGCCTAGCCAGAATGTGTTTGGCTTTCGCCACCCATTTTAAATTTATTTTGCTATGCCCTTTTTCGAGGTTAGTATACTGTGCCTCTGTCTAACAGTGACACAGAAGTGATACCCAGGGTAAACCTACGATCTCCCATCCACTCATCAAGATTCCTCTTGAAGAGAGTCAATGAGGGACTCTGCCTAACCTGGACTGGGATTTTATTCCAGAGTGAAGGGAGCCTCTGGGTTATGAATCTGTCCCTCCAGCATGTCCTATTTATTTCAGTGCTGAGGTTCAAGTCTCTCGAGCGTAGCTCGATGGGATTTGGATTTTCTGAGGTGCAGCATGTCCATTAATTCTGGGTTGGACATGGCTTTATCGTCAGGCACAGATCACCTCTGAACAGGTGGTATGCCACTGAGTAGAGCTGGAGTTTCTTTAACCGGGCAGCATATGGCATCTGTTTGAGCCCTTTGATCCTCTTGGTGAGGTACTTTTGGGGTCTTTCCAGTTGCTGCAGGTGTCTGGTAAGGTACATCCCAAAGGGGCATTGTACTCAATTATGGGCCTGATGACGGATGAGTAAAGAGGCATGATGACCTCCCTGATCTAGATGTGAATCCCTTCATGATTAGGTGGGCTATATAAAATGTTTTTCTAACCACTTTGGCCACGTGGTTGTCAAATGAGAGATTGCTATCAACTTGGGTCCCTAGGTCCCTAATTACTTCTTCTGTACTTAATGGATTACCACCTATGTGGTAATTTGTGGGCACTTTGTTTTTGCCAAAGGGGATGACTATACACTTTTTGGCATTTAGCTTGAGGCCATGGCTCTGGCACCAGTTGTCTGTTTCTATGAGGCCCTTTTGGAGGATGCTTGTGTCGGCTGGAGAGTCAATTATGGCGCCCAGTTTGCAGTCATCTGCGAACTTGGTCAGCCACAGTCCTTCCATGTTGGCCTGTACCTCCGAGAAATATATACCGAACAAGAGAGGTCCCAGGACTGAGCCTTGTGGGACACCACTTGTAACGGGTTTGGAGTCTGACATGGCTCCAGCAATTCTAACCATGTGGGTTCTGTCCTTGAGCCAGTTTGCAATCCATCTAGTGACATAGGGGTTTATATTTAAGCTGGTGAGCTTATCTATAATGCCCGAGTGGGGTATTGTATCGAAGGCTTTGCGAGGTCCAGGTAGGCTGTGTGGACCACCTTCCCCTCGTCAATGGCCTTGGTGACTGTTTCAAAGAAATCAACCAGGTTTAAGAGGCAGGTTCTGCCCTTAACAAAGCCGAACTGGGTAGGATCCAGTGTTTGTAGGTCCCCAATATCTTTATTTATGAGGTCCATGATGATCCTTTCCATAGCTTTGCAGACCAAGCTAGTCAGGCTTATGGGGCGATAGTTTCCAGGATCCGTTGAGGCACCACCTTTATGGAGAGGGACCACTGTTGCTGTACGCCACTCTTTGGGCACATATCCTGTAGTAAGGCTGAGATTGAACAGTAGTTTTATGTTTGGGTTTAGCTCTTCTTGGAGTTCATGTAGGGCAGCCGGGACACCATCTGGTCCCATTGATGCTGTGTTTTTGCTTTGGAGAGGGCGGCTCTTACCTGAGCATCTGAGATGTCAGGGGCAGCACTCTGCTGGGATAGATATTTGCCCTGTTGGTGGGGGAGACGGGGAGAAGTTTGCACTGAACCTGTCAGCTAGGATGTTGGCAATGTCTGTGGGTTCGGTGTATTTTTGTCATTTTGGACTAATTCTGAGCATATCTGGGAATTCCCACCCAGGTTCCTAACATAACTAAAGAAAGCCTTGTGATTATCCTTAGTGTCCTGTGCAATTTTTCTCTCGAAGCTGGCCTTAGACAATTTTATGTGTGCCCGTAGTTTTTGCTAATACTGATCAGTGATGCCTTCCCTTTTGGGATTTTGCTCTATCATTTAGTAGCTTCCTCCTTCTATTGTATAGTTTGTTTATGGCTGGGGTCCACCAGACAGGGCGTCTGCCTTTGGAGGATTGGGTCTTGGTTTTATTTGGGATCGCATGATCCATGCATTCCTGAAGGTGTTCATAGAATGCGTTTATAAAGGATTCTGCAGTCTGGGCCATATTTTCCACAGGCCGGGGGACTTTGAAGGATTCCACCTCAGTTTTGAGGAGTGTGAAATTTGCTTTAGAGAAGTTTTTCACTGTGGTTTTCTGGGCAGGGGGTGGGGTCGGGATGTGAATATCTAGTGAGATTAGTTTATGGTCTGATCTTACCAGTGAGGGATACACTTCTGGTCTGGAGCATAGAGTCCCCATGTTGGTGATGATCAGGTACAGTATGTTTTCCCCTCTTGTGGGAGTGGTAACAAGTTGTTCCATAGCATTTGAGTTTATAAATTCTAGGAACTTTTGGGCTAGGGTGTTGGAGCTAGAGTAATGCTCCCAGTCTATGTTTGGGTAGTTGAAGTCACCCAATATAATGGTGTTTGGAGAGACCTTCATATTTTCCAGTGTTCTCAGGAAGGCCGAGTGGGGTTCCTGGGTTTGGGAGGGTGGTCTGTAGCAGACTATAAACTGGAAGGCAGTTTTACCCACTGTTAGTTGCACATGGATAGTCTCTGATGCTTTGTGCTTTGCCACCAACCTGGAGGTGTGGGTATCTTTGATGAATATCGATACTCCCCTCCTTTTGTGGTTCGGTCCAAGTTTTGGGGCTGAAAAGCATGGTATGAGGTATAACCTGGTAGTGCTGGGGTGCTCTCGGGAGCCCTGAACCAGGTTTCTGTTACTGCACAGATATCGATGTTCTCCATGCTAAGGAGAGTTTAGAGTGCGTGCATCTTGAGGTTTAGACTTCTGGCATTGAGTAGCATTACTCTTAGTTTCTTATCCCTTGTGATACCTATGGAGGTGGGTTTGTCTTTTGAGCCTTGCCTAAAAAGGCACTATGGGGGTAGCAAGAGCCTTTGCCAATATCCAAAGCCCAGGGTGACAGGTGCAAGCCATCCCTAGCGAAGCATCGTGGCTTGTCGAGCATATCATCCCAAGCTGACAGGCATTGGATCCCCTTTGAATGACACCAGTACTTAAGCCAATTGTTGAAATTGATCATCTTGTCTTCATATTGTGGCATCATTCTTGGTGAGAGTAAGATGCTACTCAAGGTCAGGGTCATACCGGCCTGGGCTACATGCTCAGAGAGCTCCTTTATGTCTCTTTTCATGTAGTCCAGGGAGGTGCGTCTCAGGTCATTCACACCAGCATGGACAATGACTGAGTCATATTTGTACTTGCCTTGGAGTGACCTGAGTGCTTGTGTTATGTGGTGGATCCTAGCGCCCGACAGGCTGCTCACCGTGACCCTCTCCTTGTTCAGCCTGGTGAGCGGGACGTCAGTGTGCCTGATGATAGAGTCACCTATTACAAGTGTATCAGGTGTGTTGTTTAGTCTTAAGGGCTGTGACTGTTTGGCACACTGGCTTTGTGAGATATGTGTTGCACGTGTTTTGTTTTGGGGTAGCGGCTGCTTGGGTGTCTGCTTTGGAGGTATCTGCTGCTTGGCAGATCTTTATTTAGAGCCTCCAGTATGTTTTTGTGTGATTATGTGTTTGGTTTGCTGTCGTGGTAGGTCTATGTGAGACTGGAATTGTAGTGAGTATGGTTTCCTTCTCCTCCTGACTGGTTATGCCAGTACTGAGTTGAGAGAGCTTAGCCTCCAGTTTGGCTATATGGTTGCATCTCTCACATGTGTTGGAATTTGTTGGGAGGAGGAGAGGGTTGTCTGTGTACATGAGGCAGTTGTAACATTGCCTCAAGATTCCCAGATTCACCAGCTGGACCAGAGGAGATTGACAACTGACCTTTGGACATGCTAGAATAATATTGGGAATTCCTTAATAATTGAAAACCAGGGCCAGTGGGGAGTGAGGGTGTAGTGCTTTTAATTTTAGTGCTGACTTATATAATTGCTTTAGTGAGCAAGTGCCAGGTAACTTAAGTGCAATGTGTTATAGGTAACTTAAATGCAAAAGCGACAAACAGTAACTTTCTTTCAAGTGAAACAAGGAAATAAGTACAGTAAGCAATGCAGATATCACTAGTGATCCACAGAAGCACTGAGAAGCCGCGTATTAGGTGGAATTAGCGTTCCAGGAAATAACAAGCAAACAAACAACAAGTATATAAACAAAGCTAGATTCAGCAGGCCTGGATCTAGTCTATGCTACAGCAAACAAGGTGTACCAATTTCAGTAAGATACAGTTCAAATATTCAGGCACTATAAACCTTTAACCAGAAATTCCCAGCTCAGAAGGGCAGAGTCCAGCCTCTTCTCCCACAAGAGTGCAGACCACAGACCTTCTTAATGTAAAATAACTGGCCTGAAGCCCAAGTGCTTAAACCAGAACTAATACACTTTAAGAATAACAGACACTGGGCTCTCAATCAGCAGTTCCCAACTTAGAAGGATGAAAGCTACCTGTCCTGCCACCACAGTGCATGCCACAAACCTTCCTAATGTAAAACAACTGGTCTGAAGCCCAAGTGCTTAATCCAAAAGACTTAGAATGATAGCTACACTTTAATCAAGTTACTACCAAGCAGTAATAAATACAATTGAATACTTTAGAGAATGCCTGGATTAGTGCTCAAGTTACACAAACAAAGCTAGATCCAGCAGGCCCGAATCCAGTCTATGCCACAGCAAACAAGGCACCAACTTCAGTAAGAAGCAGTTCAGATATGCATGCACTATAAGCCTTCAACCAGAAATTCCCAGCTCAGAAGGGCAGAGTCCAGCCTCTCCTCCCACAAGAGTGCAGACCACGAACCCTCTTAATGTAAAATAACTGGCCTGAAAGCCCAAGTGCTTAAACCAGAATTAATACACTTTTAGAATAATGGACACTGAGCCCTCAATCAGCAGTTCCCAACCTAGAAGGATGTAAGCTACCTGTTCTGCCACTACAGTGCAGACCACAAACCCTCTCAGTGCAAAACAACTGGTCCGAAGCCCAAGTGTTTAAACCAAAAGGCTTAGAATGAGTTACACCAAGCAGTAATAAATACAATTGAGTACTTTTAAGATGATGCAAAAGTAAAAAAGTAGGTAGAAACACAAGTACAGTAAAAGCAGATGAATTTTTTTTTTTTCTGAACAAGTGCTGAGATCAAAGAAACAGATTTGAGTGCTGAAACTAGAAAACTGGCTAGTTATAAGAAAAAAAACTAAGCTAGAAGGCTTCCCTCCAACACAGAAGGGCTTGGGGGCTCAGAAGCCTACAAATAGTCTATACCACTTAACAGGAAAGGCAAGAAACAAGCTTAATTTTTTTTTTTTTCTGTTTCCCAGATGCTCTCTTTGTACACAGTAGGAGTGCCTGAAATCAGAATATGATCTCACTGCACTCAGTTGAGTGAGCAAATGAGATGGGCCCAGAAGGAGTATCCAAACACAAATTTACAAGAGGCGGGCAGTTGCAAGGCCACTAAGATTAACACCAAAACAAAAACAGGGAGGGTGGGTGGGACAAACTGAAGAGCAGAGTGAAAACTTCCAGTTCAGTTAATATTCCTTCCACACAGTTAAAATCAATTTAAATACTGTATTTTTTGAAAAAAAAAGAGCAGATAAAGGTACTTAAATTCTCTTATACGTCCAGTTGAATATAGCAAGTTCTTAGCCGGCCAAAGCTGAGGTTTTTAAGCAGAAAATATTTCACACTGTACCACTTAAATAGGCAAGGACAGGAAATCAAAGAATGTGACTACCCCCACACCTGTAATTACTAGCAAATAACAAAATTCAGCAAACACTGACTAACTTCCAGTTCAGCTAATATTCCTTCCACACAGTTAAAATCAATTTAAATACTGTATTTTTTTAAAAAAAAGAGCAGATATAGGTACTTAAATTCTCTTATACGTCCAGTTGAATATAGCAAGTTCTTAGCCGGCCAAAGCTGAGGTTTTTAAGCAGAAAATATTTCACACTGTACCACTTAAATAGGCAAGGACAGGAAATCAAAGAATGTGACTACCCCACACACCTGTAATTACTAGCAAATAACAAAATTCAGCAAACACTGACTAACTTCCAGTTCAGCTAATATTCCTTCCACACAGTTAAAATCAATTTAAATACTGTATTTTTGAAAAAAAAAGAGCAGATAAAGGTACTTAAATTCTCTTATACGTCCAGTTGAATATAGCAAGTTCTTAGCCGGCCAAAGCTGAGGTTTTTAAGCAGAAAATATTTCACACTGTACCACTTAAATAGGCAAGGACAGGAAATCAAAGAATGTGACTACCCCCACACCTGTAATTACTAGCAAATAACAAAATTCAGCAAACACTGACTAACTTCCAGTTCAGCTAATATTCCTTCCACACAGTTAAAATCAATTTAAATACTGTATTTTTTGAAAAAAAAGAGCAGATAAAGGTACTTAAATTCTCTTATACGTCCAGTTGAATATAGCAAGTTCTTAGCCGGCCAAAGCTGAGGTTTTTAAGCAGAAAATATTTCACACTGTACCACTTAAATAGGCAAGGACAGGAAATCAAAGAATGTGACTACCCCCACACCTGTAATTACTAGCAAATAACAAAATTCAGCAAACACTGACTAACTTCCAGTTCAGCTAATATTCCTTCCACACAGTTAAAATCAATTTAAATACTGTGATTTTTGAAAAAAAAAGAGCAGATAAAGGTACTTAAATTCTCTTATACGTCCAGTTGAATATAGCAAGTTCTTAGCCGGCCAAAGCTGAGGTTTTTAAGCAGAAAATATTTCACACTGTACCACTTAAATAGGCAAGGACAGGAAATCAAAAATGTGACTACCCCCACACCTGTAATTACTAGCAAATAACAAAATTCAGCAAACACTGACTAACTTCCAGTTCAGCTAATATTCCTTCCACACAGTTAAAATCAATTTAAATACTGTATTTTTTTGAAAAAAAAGAGCAGATAAAGGTACTTAAATTCTCTTATATGTCCAGTTGAATATAGCAAGTTCTTAGCCGGCCAAAGCTGAGGTTTTTAAGCAGAAAATATTTCACACTGTACCACTTAAATAGGCAAGGACAGGAAATCAAAGAATGTGACTACCCCCACACCTGTAATTACTAGCAAATAACAAAATTCAGCAAACACTGACTAACTTCCAGTTCAGCTAATATTCCTTCCACACAGTTAAAATCAATTTAAATACTGTATTTTTTGAAAAAAAAGAGCAGATAAAGGTACTTAAATTCTCTTATATGTCCAGTTGAATATAGCAAGTTCTTAGCCGGCCAAAGCTGAGGTTTTTGTTTTGTACCAATATATACCCCCCCCAGTTTAAGTGACTCTCAGAAGAGGCACACCACCATTCATATTTAGACACATAGATTTAGTATGAAATATCTTGGACTTACTACTAAAAAATGGAATCTGCTAATCAGGGCTACTGTCCATTGCATAAGTTACTGAATTAGTGCCTTAGTAATACTTCAATGTGAGCTGTCATCATATGAGAAAGAGAGAGAGAGAGCTTGGATCATGACAATGACCTGCACTAGAACCCAGCCACCAGTCAATTTTGCTACTATTATAGATGGAAAGGGTTGATAACATAAATTGTGGGTCATCTGATGGAAACATTTACCATAAATCAACTAATCCTACTCCTGACTGGGGCATTTTATTCTTCCCTGACTAGAACTAGGTCACTATAAATGTTAAACTCCTGTAGTATATGCAAGAAATCAGAGAAACATTTCAATATGGGCCATAAATTCACCTATGATCTTATTCCTTTGCGGATTATAACTGCTCCAGCATACATTTCCACAGTTTGTCAGAAATTCTCCTTTAAGTAACTTAATCCTCCCTAGCCCATAGTAATAAACCATTTCTAGACGAAGGAGGCAATATCTTAACTAAAATCTCTCTTTGTACAGGTTGCTTAGGCAAAGCTGATGTAGTCTGACCCATGTGGTTCCTGAAAAACAACAGTATCAGCATTACGCTTATTAAACCATTTCAGATATTTCAGACTGTAATTTTAATATACATTAATAGAAATGTATACCTGCAACATTAAAGAGTTTAACCTGTAAGGATGAACCAAGTTACCAAACAAAACAAGGGAAAACAAGCAATATGGCTGACAATGAAGTTACTCCTAATTATTCTTTGTAAATATGCATATACAGTGTGCATGCATAGTATTTGTTATATTGGAACCAACATAGGTCATTGTTTACAACAGTACTTAAATACTCTAATTCATATAGTCTGTAGACTATTATACCTTAACTTACCTTTCTGCATATGATGTCTACCAACTACTTAATTTAATCAATTAATTGCAGATTTTTTCACATATGTGCATAACTGTTCTTATACTGTATTTACTCATTGTGCCTTTAATACTTTTCTGCCTTTCCCCTTGGGCCTCACTGAATATAGGCTTCAAACCCAACTAGACATCCCAGTCATCAATAAATAAACAAGCAAGCAACCAAATAAATAAACAAACAACGTAGATGCTATTAACAAACGTGAAATGTTTCCATGAAGTACATGTCCTAGTGACCAGCAAGATGTGTGGGTCCAAATACAAAAGTGTTAAATTTTCCATCATCTTGTGAAATACCTAGGGCTAGTACACCATTAATAGTGTCAGCAAACAGCCAGTGCAACACATATTCCTAGATGAGAAAGATATGTACATCAAGCTAGCTTTTTTTTGTCTCATTGACTTGTCGACTCTGCCCTTATTTGGTGCCATGAAATTTATTATTCTTTCAGCAGTCATGAACATGCTTATTTCCTTTGATTTATCCCTTTTCGGAAGTGGCGTGGCTTCAGCTTCGCAAATTCCTTCTGACATGCCTTATTGGTTGTGTCCATCTCCTCATCATTCTCACACTACAGAAGGGCAAACCTGTTCTCAGACAATACCATGGAAAGAAAGAGCTGCCTTGGATGGGTCATCCTTGGTAAAAAAATCTTCCACTTGTCCCCAGTGGTAGGACTATTCGGGTGACAGGCAGTCATCTGATTAGGTATAGCAGCAAACTTCTCAGTGCTGTCACTTTCTTTCACTTGGCTGTCTACATCTGAGAACTGAAATCCCTCCGGCTGATGGGTTTAGATTATCTGCCATGGCAGACTGAAACTTGGTGGGCACAGGCTGGCAGACTCATGGGGCTAGTTATCATATTTTATAATAAACAGTGGAGGATATTTGCAGATCATTGGGATGCTAATGTTTTAATAGAAAAGCTTTACTTCTGCAGAGACATGGCTTTCTTCAGAGTACTAAGTGCCAAGCCCAGATAAAATCTTATATCACATCTCCACAGTGCAAAGGATTTCCCCTTCTTTGCACTACTTAGTAAAAGTTCCCAATCTGTGTAATTCAGTAGCTACAAGATAAACAGCCAGGGATGATCACTGTTATTTACTGCTGTTCAAGATACCTAGTGTGTTCTTTCTGTAATTATGGTTTGCATTGGGAAGTAAATCCAATACTTATGTTAGGTTGTCTAAGAGAAAGGCTGCTATTTTGGATACTTCTACTTTTTCTCTCAGACCACTAAATGTAAAATTATTCAAGCACTGCCAGTTTCCAGATCTTCCAGTTTATCCAGGATAATGACTAACCACCAGAAACTGCTACATCTTTAAGACCTAAAGGTTTATATCCATTTACAAAAATGTGGTCTTCTGTGTCCATGCATCATTTGGTTGCTGGTGTTATGTCTTTCAACACCTTTGCTGTAATTGAGGAAAGATGATCAGTTTAAGTATTCTGTGCATCAGGCTGTGTGAGCCTTCCAGACTCTCTATCATCATGCCCTCCCCCCATCTTGTCCTTAGCTGCTGTTCTTGTAATAACTCTTTGGCTAACAACAGTATCAACATAAACAAGTGCTGAAAGGGCTGATAAGGTGTAGTTAGCACCAATGCAAACCAAAGAATAAAAATATATGCAGAAAAGGCGAAGTTTATTAATTGAAAATGATTAGGTTGTGGGAGCTAGAAATTATTCATCCATTCTAGATACTTAACTGCACCACAAATGCTGTAATTGCAGAGTTAACTCCTAACAACTGAAAAGTTTTAAAGGTGCTTTTTTCACAACTGAAAATTTAATGGAATTAGAGAAAATATCTAAAAAATAGAGAAAAGTGGAATATGGGCCAGAGTGTGAGACTCGATTGAGGTGCTATGTGTTATTAAGGGTCCCTATCATAACTTCATTTCAGTGAAACCCAAATGGGCGAACCATTTCACTGAAAACCTTCTTCACAAGAAATACAAGCCCCCCCCCCGCATCCCCCCTCACCCCTCTTATTTGTATAAACTAATTCCATGATTGCACAACCACAGGAAAAAAAGGCATCCCTAAAGTGAATCAGTTCCCAAGAGCAAACACTGACATCTACAGATCTGGGGTTATGACATGATTCTCATCATCACAATTCACACATACTGTACTATACTCACTTCCCTAATAACTCCTATGATAAAAAATCACACCATTTTGTACTTCCTACATGAGTCTATATATTTCTACATTTTTCAGTGTTATGAGTTTTCAGATTGATTTGACCACTTGGGTTTCAGCATTATGATAGGTACCCATTATTATACATTGAAAATTTTGCAATTGTTAAAGAATTAAGGGATTGTTAGATACAGAGAATGGCACCCTGAAGTTCTATATGCGTGCATATCTATATATATCTCTCTATAGATGTATTTAGGTTTATTGCCACAGTTTAAAAGAAGCAAAAATCATAGTCCACTTGGCTTTGCAGATCCAAAGTACACAGTACCTTAAGTTGCTTTTCACAGTCTTCACAGCCTCTCCAGATCAGGCTATCTTTAAGACAAAAATCTCAGACTGCAGGCATCTCCCAAGCCTTGCTTCCAGCTCTGTAAACAAGTACTTCCTCAGGGTACAAAGTCCAAAACTGCAGTCCTCTCCCCGTCCCATCTTCCAGCTCTGTAAGCAAGTAGTTCTACAATGTATAATATATAAAAAGCACAGAGATGGCTAAGGGTAAAACCAGGGTGCAGAAAAAATAGTAACAAAACGAAAAAAGCTGCACCAAGCTAACACACAGTAAACATTTATTCAAAGAAACACAAAATGGTAAGCACTTTCACAACTACTGTTGCTTCATCAGGCATAACTCCAAGATAACAAAATGCTTATATAGATGCAATCAAAAAGCCAATAAACCTATTAATTTGAATTAGCCAATAGTGTCATGTACAATGTACAATTCACAGACAGTCCCAACAATGCTCACATGCTCTATGCTTCCAGGTTCTTCTTTCAGATTATCCTTTAATGTGGAACTAACTTATTATTTATTTATGTATTTGAATTTGCTTACCAGGGTAGAGCATTGATAAATACTGACCAATTTCAGTCTTAGCTAGGAGATAATATGCAAGTAGTGTAGCCTGGGCATGCAGAAATACACACACAAAAACATTAGGTTAATTTCTTGATTTGTTGCTGTAAACCTTGATTTTATTTCATCCCTTCCATCTGATTTGACTTTTGGGATTAAAAACACTCTTTGGATTAAATCAGAGAACTTCACTATTGCTTCCAGCCTCAAGCTCCTTTGAAGATTCCCACAATCACTAGCATAATGTGGATGGGGCAAGAGGGGTAACTGTCCCAGGTGCAAAGTGCTGGGAGTGCGCAATCAGCGATTCCAATCTCTAATGCAATGCTGGCTTTTAAATGCTGGTATTACAGTTGTGATCAAACCTGAGCACTGTATTACTCAATGTGTAGTCTAAACTATAACAACTTCTTGCTACATTTTCAAAGTAAAAAAAAAAAAAATCTTTTTTTTTTTTTTTTTTTTTTAAGAAAACCTGAGCCTTGTAGCTCTCTGTGCATTCAAGTTATAAACTGTAGCAATTGCTTGCTGCAGTTTATATTAAGAAGACTTTTTTTATAAAATGTAGGAGGGCTGGGAGCAGGGCACAGACAGAGGACTGGAATGGCCAGGCAGGAGGGAAGGGGACGTTTTGTGCATCTCGCCACCTGATTGTTGCGTCAGATGAAGGAATGGCCATTTTTTTTTCTTTCTCTTTAATGGACAAAGAGAGAGCTGTGGGGAGGGTTGGGGCATGGAACTTTAATAAACCAATCTCTACAATGTAGTGATTGACTTAATGCAGTAAAATGTTTTTTGTTTTCACTTGGAGAGCTGAGGGGATGGGGCACTGGTTTATGTTACTGGCCCAGGGAGCTTGTTGAGCCAGCTACATGTCTGCTCTTAATCCACCTATCCTTGCTTCTCCTACTGATTTCATATGATGCTTTAAAACATCAGGTGTGACCCTCCATTACTTCAGTTAAATGTTCCAATTCATTTTATTTATTAAGCTAAAGAGTCTTCTTTCTGAAACTCTTTTTGTTTCCTAGTGTAGTTTCTGTCCTCTTTAGTATTTACTAATTATTTAAAAAAATTACTAAGGTGTGAAGGCATCATTCTTCCCTCTCTCTTGATATACGTGTGTGTGTATATTTGGGTCTACCTGATAACACCAACACGCCAAAACACAGACAACGAAATAACTGACACGACAAAACAGAAAGTTCAAAATCACAAAACTTCACATGCCCGACAAACCACAATCCCGACATTCAACAAAACAAATACCTTTCCCGAAAAACACACAAACAACACAAGCACACCAAAAACCTTACAAATCTACACAAAACCTTACATATACAACTATCTATGCACTAACCTTAACCCAAACCCTAACCCTAAGGTCCGTCACTATCGCACACTTACCTTACCAGCACCCTAACCCTAACTCACTTAATCTGCCCCTAACCCTTAAGTCTATCACTATTGCACACTTACCTTACCCTAGCCCTAACTCACTTAATCCACCCCTAACCCCCAAGTCCGTCACTATCGCACACTCACCTGACCCGCACCCTACCCTAACGTCTGTCACTATCACACACTTACCTTACCCACACACTGACCCTAATGAGCGTCCCTATTGCACACTTACCTTAACATGTCAGTATTCTCAACGTCGGGATTCTCAACATTCGGTCTTCTCTGTTGCCGATCTTCCGGTGTCGGTGTTCTCGTTGTCGGCATTGTGGACTTTCAGCATTTTCAGGTAGACCCATATTTGGGTCTACCTGATAACACTGACACGTCAAAACACAGACAACGAAATAACCGACGCGACAAAACCGAAAGTTCAAAAACACGAAACTTCACATGCCCAACAAACCACAATCCCGACAATCAACAAAACAAATACCTTTCCCGAAAAACACACACACACAACACAAGCACACAAAAATCCTTACAAACCTACACTAAACCTTACATACACAACTATCTGTGCACGAACCTTAACCCAAACCTTAACCCTAAGGTCCGTCACTATCGCATACTTACCTTACCCGCACCCTAACCCTAACTCACATAATCCGCCCCTAACCCTCAAGTCCTTCACTATCGCACACTTACCTTACCCACACCCTAACTCACTTAACCCGCCCCTAAACCTAAAGTCAGTCACTATCGCACACTTACCTTAACCTCACCCTGACCCTAACGTCCGTCCCTATTGCACACTTACCTTAACATGTCAGTGTTCTCAACGTTGGGATTCTTAACTTTTGGTCTTCTCCGTTGTCGATCTTCTGGTGTTGGTGTTCTCGTTGTCGACATTGTGGACTTTCGGCATTTTCAGGTAGACCCATATTTGCGTCTACCTGATAACACCGACACGCCGAAACACTGACAATGAAATAACTGACACAACAAAACCGAAAGTTCAAAAACACGAAACTTCACATGCCTGACAAACCACAATCCCAACAATCAACAAAACAAATACCTTTCCCGAAAAACACACACACAACACAAGCACACCAAAAACCTTACAAACCTACACTAAACCTTACATACACAACTATCTATGCACTAACCTTAACCCAAACCCTAACTCTAAGGTCCGTCCCTATCACACACTTACTTTACCCGCATCCTAACCCTAACTCACTTAATCCACCCCTAACCCTTAAGTCTGTCACTGTTGCACACTTACCTTACCCGCACCCTAACCCTAACTCACTTAATCTGCCCCTAACCCTCAAGGCCGTCACTATCGCACACTTACCTTACCTGCACCCTAACCCTAACTCACTTAACCTGCACCCAAACCTAAAGTCCGTCACTATCGCACACTTACCTGACCCGCACCCTACCCTAACATCCGTCACTATCACACATTTACCTTACCCACACCCTGACCCTAACGCCGTCCCTATCGCACACTTACCTTAACATGTCGGTGTTCTCAACGTCGGGATTCTCAACTTTTGGTCTTCTCCGTTGTCGATCTTCTGGTGTCGGTGTTCTTGTTGTCGGCATTGTGGACTTTCAGCGTTTTCAGGTAGACCTATATATATATATATATATATATATATATATATATATGTGTGTGTGTGTGTGTGTGTGTGTGTGTGTGTGTGTGTGTGTGTGTGTGTGTGTGTGTGTGTGTGTGGCTGTATGTGTGTGTACGTATATATTATAATTTCTTCCTTAATAGGGTTTGTTAACTTAGGTAACGTTCTTCTATTGTGGTTCAATTTTTGATGCAACAGTCATGTTCTTGCATATTTAATTACTTGCTTTTGCTCAGGTATTTTCCTGTTAGTGTTGTTGAGGTAATTTATGGAAAAGAGCTCCAAAATCTATGTCCACTACTGCCCCAAAATCCCACCTGAGGACACTCACAGTCTTTGCATGGTGTACCTGAGGCCAGATCATTTCACTGTGGACTGCTGTATATGTATGGCCTTTGGGCTATGCTTATTGACTGAAAGAAAGAATAATCTGGTTCTGAAAGGCTTATTTTCTTCTCATTATAAGGATAAGACAGAGAGAGAGAGAGAGACCAGGAAAGGGCATGTAAACAAAGAGAGAAAGTGAAGGAGAAAGAAGGAAACAAAAGAAAAAAAAGAAAGAAAAGAAAACTTGAGGAACTGGGTGCCATTCCATTTTGGCACTGAAGATATCCAGGCTGTATCCCCAGTATCGCCTGTCTGCACCAGTAATACTACATTCCACATCTCCCATGCTGAATGCTTCTTACAGAGATCCAGTTGTTATATCAAATCAAACTCTGGAAAAGAAATTCAGCAGCCACTGAAAAAGAGTTGTCCAAATTTCTCTCTTCCCACCCTCTATATTCATCCTTTCTCAGGGCAGTCTTTCATGAGTGCATAAGAACTGGAGTGGGATCAAATAATGAGGGCATTTTTCAAGGCTGAGATTGAGATGAATGTCTATAGACCAGATCAGGTTGGCCCATATTTTACTATATTACCTCCTTCCCCAATTGAAATCTTGATACCAGTGGCTTTAGAGCCAGTACCACCTGTCAGCTCAGTACTTTCCAGTGTGGATACATCAGTGCTGACCAGTTTATATCTGACTCATTTGACGCTGAAATCCACAGCATTGATGGAGTCTCGGAGTTGACCAGTCCATGGTAGACCTTTGGCACCATCCTCGATTACAATTTATTCAGTGCTGTTTTCAGTGTCGGGAGTCTTCAGATTCAAGGTGGAGACCCCTATCATGATCACAGAGCCATTCTGGTCTTCAATGCTGAGACTCCTATCCTCAGTGTCATTCACTTCTACTTCAGCGCGTATGGATATGGCACCAAAATGTGAGTGTCTGACAGACTCTTGACCATTGTTCTAGGTTTTCAAGAGGATGATGGCCGCCTCCTAAAGGAAAACCACAGAAGCTCCAGTGACATCAGCTGCAGCCTTTGTCACTCTTCAGTCAGAACTTCAGCCTTCTCGTCATTCCTCCCATGGGTAGGGCAGACTGGAAAGCCTCAAAGAGCTTCCTCCCCAGGGCACAAGCTTTGTCCTTTAGAAGATTCAGACGATTATCCACCAGATATCTCTGAAAACAGCCATATAAAAGGAAGCGCTTTGACACCCCATTGAGTTTCTTACTTCAGATAATGATTTGGATCATAGGGACAGTCCCCTCCAGAAGATTCCAGTTTAAGAGGAATCCTAAAATGAATGCATCAGAGGAGATCTTGCCCCACTGACCAACCCTTTCAGAATGAATAAGTTTTATTTGATGCTTTCTGAACTGTGCTCTCCACCTCCTTGGTGGTACTTCATACCAACTTTCTGATTGACCTGGTTGCCAGGAGAGAAGTGTAAGAACCTGACTCAGTGGAGGCTGGCAAGCTGGCAAGGCCCTTCACCATCCCAGGAATAGGCAGCATTGTTCAAGGGGCCTCTAGTGGACTCCATTATAGTGGCAGCAACCAAGGGAGAGCTGTGAGATGATACAGCAGCTGTCCATCCAACAGAAACGGAAAACCATGCATTGAACAGGATGGAGAAGTGTACCTACACATTGGACATGTTTTCTCTAAGTGTGCTAAATTATATCACCTTCTTCAACTGCTTCCAAAGAGACTTAACAGAACAAGCTTTAGAATCTTTGGGAAAGCAAGACACTCCTGAGTTCAATAAGCAGTTTGAAACTCATGGCTACAATGTTGAATACTTCTACTCTCTTCATGAGGCTCCTACACAATGCAGCCAATAGAGCAAGCGAACATTTATTGCAGATATTACTATGAGATGTCATGCTTGGCTCCATCTTTGCACCTGTGTTGACAACTTCAAAATACCCCTTATGACAGAGTCTCATTATTCAGCCCTGAGGTTAAAGAAAATCTGCAGAAGAGTGAGCAGTCAAGGGGCCATTTATCTGTTTATTCAGTCTTGAAGATGACCATCACCTAGAATAAGGGTGAAGAGAATCATATCCATAGTCTGGAAAATACCATTTTCTTACCCCTCAGACCAATAGCCTTTGTCACTTCCATATGTCTCACCCCACCACTGCAGAGCAGCAGAGAGAGAGAAAGAGAGAGAAAGCAAAACTTCTAATCTCTTAAAAAAGAGCCATCCAAGAGGTCCTAGTAGACCAGAGGAAAAGAAGGATCTCAGACCCAGTCATAGATCTTGATGACTTAAGTCATTACATTAAGAAGATCCAGTTTGGTATAGTTTTGGTGCCAGTGATATTGCCCTTCTTAAAGACAATTGACTGGACATGACTGATCTTCAGGATGCCAAGCTGCACTTCAAAATTGCCAAGGAGACAAGGAGGTTCCTGTTTGTAGCAGGGAGCCAATCTTTAACAGGCCAGAGCCATGCCCTTCAGTCTCATCAGAGCCCCACAGATGTTCACCAAGTGCATGGCAGTAGTCACAGACCTTTTGTGACTCAAAGGGATCCGCTTTTTCCCATACCTAGATGATTAGCTCCTAGCCAGTATAACACTGGTATCTCTTATCCCTTCCAGAAACTATTTGCTTTAGTTTTGCCAATACTTAGATATCTCAGCAAATCACAGAAAGTCCCAGCTACAGACCGTTCAATCAGTAGTTTTAATAGGCTGTAATCTGGACAGAACAGAATTCCAAGTGACAGTCTGCAGATTCTAAGAAGACGAGAGTTTTTACCAGTTTTTATTTCCATGATTTGGCTTACTTAGCTACTGGATCACTAGTCAGTCCAACCTCCTTCATTCTGAAGGTTCTGGGATCAATGGCTATCACAATCTTCGTTATCCTCATGCTCACCTTTGTATGAGTTTTCTGCAGTAGACATTAAATGTACAGTAGTCCCAGTTTTCAGATATCCTGAATGCTCCCATTTGCATGACTCAAATTTGTAGGCAGCATCTAAACTGGCAGCTGAACTCCCTGATAGTTTCTGTGGAGACACTTTTTCCCCCTTCCCAGAATGATAGCAACATTTACCACAGATGTCTTTTCTCTTGGGTGGGGGAAAATAGGGAGGGGAGAATGGTACGAGGATCATGGACAGATCTGGTGGCCAGTCATCACATCAACATTGCTAAACTATCTCCTGCAGAAAGAACTCCTGTCCCCCACACAGCATGGCTTCTACCCTTTTTCCCCACACAATGTGGCTTCTACCCTTCCCATAGTAATAACACGTCACCCTAACCTATATAGATACTGTCAATAAAGTTAGAGATAGCGGCAAACTAGTCACCTCCTTATTTCTAGACTTATCTAAAGCCTTCAACACAGTCTGTCACAGCAAACATCTGCTTCAAGTGTCCTTTTTAGGTCTCTCTCAGCCCACTCTTCTGTGGTTCAAAAGCAATCAGTCCAATAGGTATCAGTAAGTAAAATGGCATTCCACCCTCTCTGCATTCTTCCCAGTCAAAACCAGTGTACCTCAAGGCTCCATCCTTGGTCGTCATGTCTTTAACATTCTCACCAACACCTTCCACATATCCACAGGAATTATTTTGGAAGCTTTAACAGCAACTGAAACATGACTTTGTAACTCACAGCTTATGTTCAACCTTATAAAAAAGCAAACTACTACCCCCCCCCAAATCCCTCTCCCATGAAAAAATAAAATTTGAAGTCCTCTCTCTTGATAATGCAACCATTGAAGCCACTTCTCATTGCAAGTTATAAGGAATGATAGTGGGTGATAAGCTTAAATTTGACCTGCATATACAAAATTACATAAGAAAACTCATCAAAAACTAGGGATGCTTTACAGACACAAAATCTTTCTCACCAGGGCAACTAAAGCTATACTTGCCACTACTTATCTCCTCCCTATACTGCTTTATGGCAGTTCCATCCTCTAAACTTCAGGCATCACAAAAATCAAAACTTGAACAATGCTATAACATTTGCAGCCAATACTTCTTTCAGAATCCACCACTGTATAACATCAAAAAGGCTAAATTGATTAGAAGTAACCCCAAAAACTAACATATACACAATTTCTTACCGCCTATAAAATCATCCAGAATCCATTTGCTTGTCCAGCACTAAATAACATTCTACACAACTATGTACCTACTCTGTCATTACTATCCAGTGACCAAACACTACTGTCTGTCCACAAACTTATCGACTTTACCGAACATTGTCTGTATTTGTAGCATGTTGTTACTGAGTACAACTCCTTATCTCTATCCATCAGGTCAGTATTCTAAAGCTGTCTCTCTTCTTGCTCAACACCAGGATAAACTATATTCCTAAACATGAACAAATATCTATTCATACCTTACATCTCCTTACTCTCCCTTCTTCACTCACTTCCTTACTTCTGTCAGTTTCTCTCCACTGGCTTTCTCTCTAAATATACTATAAGCCTGCTTTTCTCTCACTTTGTATTGCAATTCATGTTTGTATTATACTAACTTACCTTTAATTTCTGTATAAACTAGCTAAAATGTATCTATTTAAACCATTATTGTGTAACTTGTATATTTTCTTAACCAATGTTTTCATATTGTGTCTTATTTGGTATAATTATTTGTTTGTTGTAGTATCTTTAAAGATTGTAAAATTACTTTTTTTCAAAGTTCTGTAATACCTTGGCACTTTTATCTCTGGGCATCCACTGAAAATGGACTCCTACACAGTTGGACTTTCTCATAATCAGATGTCTGTAAATAAATAAGTATCCTGGATTTGAGGGCTGTCCTCCTATTGTTGGAGGCACTTTAAGACTTCCTTCCTCCAAGGGGGATTTCCATACATTCGGACAACATAACAGTGGTATGGAAGATCAGCAAGCAAGGAGGAACCAAATTCCCACCCCTTTTGCAGAGAAGACAGCCCTGCTGTGGTAGCTTTGTTTTCCCATCCAACATGAAATACACAAATACTTCACCCTGATCCCTCCAAAAGAAGACATACACCAAGAGAGATGATCTACTCTGTCAGTTGACCCCCAGGCTCCTTTACATCTTTTGTCCTCTTCCCCTGGTGATCAAATTTTTACAATCCTCCACATCCATGCCCAAGCAAACCTGATTTCCATTGATTGGGCCTCACTTAGCAGAGCAGACATTACTTCTGGATCTGCAAACAGACCTATTATCCCATCTAAATGGCCAGCATCATCCAAATGTTCATTTATTCAATCTAATCTCATGGTTTCTCCAGTTCCAGTAATGGCCAGGGATCCTGCCCTATCCTAGAGTGTTGTCCAAATATTATTAGCCTTTTGAAAAGAATCCACATGTAAAATTTGCAAGAACAAATGGAAGTGGGTTTCAAGCCAAGGACTAGACTCCTTTTCTGCCCTAATTCCATTTGTTCTGCATTTTCTGTCTTCATTGTTTGATGCTGGCACTAACTATTCTACTGTTGAACTGTGATTAGAACCCATTTCCATTTCTCACACTGGGTTCCCATTTTACTCTCTTGCATATCATAAATTGTACATAGATACTTACTTTCTTCTTGTGACCCTCAATCAAAGATTCACCACCACTGTAAGACCTCAAGTTTGTACTAGAAACATTAATACCCACCTTTGAACCAGCATCACCTGTGCACCTAAGACTTGTACCATGAAAAACTCTGTTTTTTGGTACCTTCGTATTACTTCAGCGGGATGGATTTCACATGGTGATCCACAAAGATGGAGTCTCACTAAGCATTAAACACCTTTATTGAATTGTCACTTGTGACATAGGCAAATTTAATTTTATGTAAAAGTAATCAAACTGTATTATCAAGTTCACATTTACAAATATTATATGTCACATATAGTGCAATATATCATATAACCTCTGCAACATTACATGAATTATTCAATTCCTACTCTTTTTTTAAACAAGAAACCTTTTTATTAAACCGTCACTTATGACATAGGCAATCATACGTTTATATAAATGAAAACATACCACACTGACACAATCCTAGTTGTAAGCATTTTACATCGCAAACCATACTGACTCACTCCCACTTGCAAACAGTATACATCACTTATAATCTACTCAGTCATTTTCAGTCAAATATTACATAGCTCATTTAAGTTCTGCCTTCTTTTAAACCTCATTCATCCCCTGTATGTACTGTTCCCACAATTCCCATTTTTTCCTATGTAGTTTGCTTGTAACCTTTTCTAAATATCTCAATTCCAGTTATTTTATGTCTGTTACTATATCCACTTCTTCTAGTATAGTTGATTTAGATTCTGATTTCCATTTCCTAGTAATTGCTTTTTCGGCAGCTATCATAATTAGACACAGCAAGGCCTTACCATGTCTAGGCAATTTTGATTCTGTATCTTAGGTCAGAAAAATCATCTCCCTCATCACACCAGTCTGCCCACCCAGCATCTCCAACAGTGCACCCTGCAGGAAATCCTTAAAGTCCACCAGCTCGCCACACTCCCAGAAAATATGTACTGATTTGTCTCTTTCTTCCCTGTAATACCTCCAACATTTGCTGTCTACCTGAGGAGAAATTCTCTGGAGTCTACTTGAGGTATAAAAATATCTATGTAAACATTTCCAAGCAAAAATCCAAAATCTTCTGGCTTCTGAACACAACTTTAAACAACCTCATCATCTCCCAGTGTCCTTCACAAACCATGACAACAAAGAAGAATACCTGCACCATACTTTAGATATCCACAAACAACTCTGCTTCTACCTTCACAGAAGCAAATCTTTGAGAAAATATTTTCAGTTTTTTGTAGCATTTGCTCCTTCTAGACTAGGCTAAAGAGTCTCTTAAATAACCTTGTACAGATGGCTATCAAACTGCATTCCCTTTACATACTCCTTTAGAAACAACCCCTTACTCTCCAAAAGCTCATTCTGCCAGGTTAGTCTGAGGTTTTATAGCATTTTTCAAGATGTCTTTGGTAAATGAAATGTGGCAGCAGCAATGTGGTCTATGTTGCATATGTTTGTCAAACATTACAAGTTGGATATGATTTCAAGATACAGAGCCTCCTTTGGAGCCACTGTACTTAAGGGTATCTTGTCTTGATTCTACCTGGGGAGAAATAGGTAGCATGGTATTATGTCCCACAAGTCATTTCAGATGGAGGGAATGAAATAGGATAGAGAAGATATGCGCTTACCATGACACTGGATCCTTTTTATCCGTAGTCTGTCTGATGTGACAACTCACCAACTCCCCCCTACAAAATTGTCATATTCATCCATTGACATCCGGAAGACTTGTTTGAAGCCCTTCTGTTCATCCATCCTTACTACTCAGTGCAGTCGCCTATTCTGCATGTTCCTGACATACTAACTGGGTGCATAACAAACTGGATCTGAGGGAGGAGAGAGGACCAGAGCATTATAGGAATCTTTCTGAAGTAGCTCATGGCTAAAAGCACTAGCAAAGTTGCTAGATTGGTTCTGATGAGGTGCTGTAATCTAGCAGGTCAAATCTGATTGACTCTGGATAAAAATGTTCCTCCTATGAGAATATTCCCATGCTGCATACAGCAGTACACTTTAATGGCATCTCAAATACTTTAAAAGACACATTGCACATTTTCATTTGAGTATGTTTACAACTACCTCCGTCCCAGCACAAAACCACAGTTTTTTGGAATCATAAGGAGGAGTCATAGGCACGGACAACCCATAGTCATTTCTATTAGCTAGACCAGGCCTGTGTGTCATTACATACGGAGAGGATTAGAAAGACAGAATGTTCACTAGTACAATTTTGCATTGACATCAGTTTGCCTACTTAGCTACTGCAAAAAGGCATGATCTGTTACCAAAGTGAAGTGCCTGCTTAATATACTATTTCAAGGCATAGAAACCTCATGTTTCTGCTAGACACTCTTTTTCTTTAGCTGAATATCTCATTTCTGCATTGTTTGGTTTTACTGATACACTACACAAGGTGCTCTTCACCTTGAATGTCGTGGAATAGCACTGCCCACAAACCTACTTATAACACATCGGTATATAAGGTAAACATCTTATTAAAATTAGAAGTTATTAATACAGGTAAAGAACATGGGTACTTTTTGTTCATCTAATGGTCTGTCTGTCTAAAGAGACAATTGTACCTTGACATGAGCTTTCTTTCTTGCGACAGCTGTCAAAAAACAGGCAGGCATAACTGAACACAAAATTTTTACATACCCAGATAGTCCACAAAAGCCTTCACCTGTCTCTTCATTTTTTTTCCAGGTCATGGTATTACCACTCCTCTTTCTATAGAGTACTCAAATTATTTGTTTTTCTCCGTACACAACTTACCTTAGTCAGCACTGACAATCAAGCCTGCCTGTCTTATGGCTTCTAACACAGCCCGTATTTTATGTAAGTGAGATTCCTGGTCCTCTGAATGTTTATGTCATCCAGGAATGCAGCAACATATCATGAGTGTGGATTCAGTATTTCATCCATCCGTCACTGAAATATGGTTGGTGCTCCATATAGGACAAATGGTAACACTTTGTACCAAAATAGACAATCAGGAAATATAAAATCTTTCTTTTTTCTTTGTCAGAGGGGGTAAGTGATATGTGCGCATTTCTTCTTTAAATCTAGTGATATGATGTTGTCATTTTCATTCATTCGTTCTTCAACAAATGGGTCTCAGATCCAGTCTTCAGATTTGACTTGGCCACTTTTCACTTGATTCTTGGATCTGACTTTCGAGATCCTTCCTTTGCCCTCAATGCCCCTGAACACTGCATAACCCCAGATCTTGTTTTCCACTCTAATGATTCAGTCAGGATTGTATTCTCTCAGACTCAGGTAGTTAGTTCTTCAAAGTTAGTGAGTAAAAACTTTAACGTTTAATTTTCATCAACCTATATATAACTTGTCTATAGCCTGTCTTCTCTTTAACCTACTTAATTTCCTATCTTTTTTGGTATCTCTTTTTACCATCACTGGTATTACTTTCCTTCTTTGTTACCTCCCTTAAAGGTAGTCTCGTTACCATTGTTGGTAATGCTATTTCCTTTCAAGAAAAAAAAAATCTCTCTATTTTTCTTCCTATCCTGGAAATGGGATTCTGGTATAGTTTTTTGTTATGGCTGAAAAGTCTACTTGCTTTAGGAAGTACACTTCCTGTGGGCATAAGATTCCCAACTCTGATCCCCACAGGGAGTATGTTTATTGTTTAGGCCCCAATCATTTATACACTTCTTGTACTATTTGTACTGGTTTTAATATTAGCCCAATCAGTGACAGATGCAACAAGCTTGTCCTCAAGGGCCTTATCCCTGCTTCTGCACCTTCTTCTTTAGTTTCAACGTCATGGGCACAAATCCACTCACAAAAGTTTAAATCTATGGAGCCCAGGGAGAATAGCAAATGCTCTTCTGTCCAGTGTCCCAAAAATTGCTATGATATTGGAGCTACCAGCTAAGATACTGAAGTAGTCAGATCCAAAACTACTGACAACTTCAGCCTGAAAGTCTCCTCATCTCTGGAGTCGTAATTTTTCTCTGGAGCCAGTGTTCCCCTTAGGTCTCCCATCTTAGAAAGTCATCACAACCTCCTTCCACCTCCTCTTTGATGAGATCCTCCTGAAGCAGAAGTGGACAGGATGATGAGAAAATGTCTTAGAACACAGATCCATATGGGGGTTTTACTGGCTCTGTCACCCATCTGATCCATGAGCATTAAGCCTTCCTCACATACCATCATTTCTTCTTCTCTGATCCAACATACTGCTTTGGAACCCTTGGATCTGAGACCTCCAAGAGTTGAAGTGTCAGATCCGACAATGTTTTCCTGTTCGACTCCAGATACTTCCCTGACCCATTCAATGCCGATCCCCCTTGAGCAGGACAGGTCTCTGAGCAGAAGCATGGACAGTGGATCTCGGTGGTAACTTTGACTCAGAAGTTTTCAGAGCCATCATTTTCCCTTGGAACCTTGGAGCCATGGTACTGGACAACTTAACTCTGCCCCCCCCCCCCTCGGGAGCAGAGAACCGGAGGGGACTTATCCGATCTGAGAATTTCAACTCTGGTGAGGTTGGCCTCAGCTTCTTCCAGTCTCTGTGCCTTCAAAGTGGTGGAGAGGACTTTGTCCTACCCAAGAGCTGTTTTGACTGTAACTTCCTCAAATCTCATCCCTGTTCCCCCTTTGGATCCTGTCTCTGAGTCTCTTCATCCTACTTCATAGGGACAGCCAGCCTGTAAAAGCTTCCAGGAAGTTCTAGTTAGGGAACTCACTGCCTCTTCTGATACTTCTCTAGGGTACCCCACTGAGGAGATCCCCCAAAAGAGATTGTGTAAAAGGAGGCATTTATATCCCCCCACGAATCTTTAATTGAAGACACCAATTTTGATGAAGCAGGAGGGTCTTCAATATCACCACCAAAATACATCTCCTTTGGAGACATTCTAGAAATCCTGTGCCTAAAAGGTGGTTGGCCCTCCAAAACAGAAGATAAAAATCAGTACGAAAAATGTTGTTAGATCCAAAAACGTATCCTTTCATGCCCGGCAGGAGACAAGATGTATAAGCGCATCCCGGGGGGGGGGGTAACCCAAGATGAAGAAGTTTTGCAGGACCAAGCAGCAGAAAGGGAAAACAAACCACCAATACTGAAGACTAAGCAAATAAAAACAAGTCTTTTATTAAACACACAGAGCTATCATGCAATGTGCACTTCTTCAGACCATAACATCAGAACAAAATGCAACCTTTAAATGCACTCTAAAAAAACATTAACCCCCCCCCCCCCAATCAGTTACTATAACAATTAATAGATTAATGCCTCAATCTGTGTAATTTAAGTACAGGCTTAAGGGGAGCACTATCATTTAAACCAAAAAACTTATCAGACTGCAGTGTGATGATCAATTTCATTTCAACAGCTTCAGTCCTATACCTTAGGGAGGCTACTTCTAACATTCTTATGAATTAGTTATAGTACCTGAAAGAGAAAAGAGTGCCCATGATTTGCTTTTATATGCTTATTAGGTGCATAACATATTTAATATTATGATTAAGGGGAATCCACTTCTGTACCTATAGCTCTCTGATACATATGATGATACTAGTGCTTCTCCGAATGATTATGGTTCTTTTTTGCTTTTGCTCAGTGAACTGTAGAACAATATTTGTAAAGTTAAAAGACTACAATGGCAGAGGCTTCATTTGGAAGCCTGCCTTCACTATAGAGTGATTCACTGAGGCGTTCTGTTTTTATATATGCCAACTTATGGTGACCATTACCCAGAATTGTTAAGACGTTGGCAGGCTCTTAACATCGAACTTGGGTTTAATTATGTAAGGCTTCTGCTGAATCACTTTAAGTCAATGGAACTTGAGTTGGTAACTAAAACTGAGCAAGCACCTAGTGATTTACAACACAGATTTAAGCAGGAATCCTGTGTGACAAGACTTAGCTTAATAATGTGAGATTATAAGAAAATAAATTCATCATCATCATCCCCTTTTTCCCATTTACATGGGGTCGGGGTATCGTATTAACTGTCGCCAACTCTCTTGATTCAGTGCCACTCTCCTGCCTTCTTCAACACTCATGCCTGACTGTCGCAGATCTTCTTTCACACAATCCATCCACCTCTTTGCTGGACGCCCTCACTTCCTCTTACCTTCCTGTCTGTCCCAAATCATCCTCACTAGATTGTCTTCTGCTTTTCTACACATGTGCCCATACCATCGTAATCTGTTTTCTTTGATCTTTTCTGCAATTGGAGCTACTTTGGCTTCTGCTCTTATGTCCTCATTTCTTCGCCTGTCCCGCAGTGTGCATCCTGCCACCTTTATCAGGCACTTCATTTCCATCACCTCTAGCGTCTTCAACTGTTCTGCCTTTACTGCCCAGGTTTCTGTACCATACAGTAGTACTGGTCGCACCACTGTCTTGTACACCTTACTTTTCAGCTTCTTTGGCATTCTTCTGTCATATACTACACCTGATACTCTATGCCAGTTGGCTGCAGCCCCTCTGATTCTAGCTTTGACCTGTTCATTCAGACTACCCTTCTCCTCAACCACCCCTCCCAGATACTTGAAGCTGTTTACGTGTTCCACTATCTTCCCATCTAGCTCTATTCTCAGCTTCTTCTGATTTCCCCAATCTGCTGCCATTACCACTGTCTTATCTGTGCTTAGTTTCATCCCATGTGCCTTCAGATTTGCATTCCATTCTCCTATCCTTTGCTGAAGTTCTAGATCAGAGTCTGCCTGTACTGCCACATCGTCTGCATACAGCAGCTTTGTTGCTCTGACCCCTCCAACCTGTTCTATATGAAAATAAATTGCAGCAGCAAAAAAGGAAAGAAATTACATCAGGGCTACAATGATTTTAAGCATGGTCAGATTTTTGTTTGGTCACGCATAAAACTTTTTCAGCAACTAAATCTTTGGCTGAAGTTACTGAATATTCAGCATCCACTACTAAAACAACTGGAGCAACTGAGTTCCTGCTACTGCTAAAGTGAATCAAGATCTGAGAGCTGATTTAGGAGTGAGATGTAAAGACTTAAGTGCTGTGAATCCTTTAAACCATTTTGATTCTCCGAATCTCCCTGTGCCTTTAAGTAAGCAGAGATCGCAGTCCAATCATCGGTCGCAGAGCAGAAACAGGAGGAAGAGATATCAATCGACAAATTATCTGCTAGATGCTTCAACAGGACTGAAGAGAGGGAGAGTCATACAATGTTAGTTATTAATATTTCCTCTGTGGTTTTACTCCCTCGCAGCTATTGCTTCTGAATAAAGGATTGTCTTTTATTCCTTCGTAGATTTCTGACTTCAGTGAAGTTATTTTGAATTTATGACTTTTTGCTAGAGGGGTAATGCTGAAGCTACTCTTTCCTAACAAGCAACCATTTAGTGTTTTTAAGAAACCTACTGCCTTCAGTCCATCCTTGCAACCCATAATGGAAGATTTTCTTAAGAGTATGTGAGGTGGATTTACAACAGTCTTTGCAGAATAAGGGCAGACATTGTAAGTGTTTTTATAATTTATCTTCTGAAGAATGCCAGGCTTTGTTAGACTTACAGAATAATGACAATATTAGGATTTGCCCCGCCGATAAAGGTGGTGCTGTTGTTGTGCTTCATACAGCATATTATTTGGGGAGCATGCTGGACCTTTTATCAGATTCAAAAGTATATGTTAAATTGATGGGCTCTGAGGTTAAATGCCCCATTAGGAAAGTTTATGATGAACTTTATGAATTTCGTATGGCAAGTTTAATGAACTATGAATTATATTTGTATTTGAATGTTGATGAACCCTTGCTTCCAGTCTTACTTGGCCTCCCCAAAATACATAAGCATGCTATAGAAACATCTATAAGACCCATTATAGCAGGTCAGGGTTGGGTCACTGAACCCTTATCAATTTCTGTTGAGTCTAAATTGAAGCTGATTTTGACTAAGGCACCTCCAGTTAGTAAAGACACAGCAGACTTTTTGCAAGGACCTTATGAATTTGTTAGTGCTGTATAGACCTAATTTTGGTGACTCTAGATATTTGTACTTTATTCACTGCTATACCTAATGAGTATGGTTTAGAGGCAGTTAAGCAGTTTTTAATGGATAACAGTGATTATACAAGTAATGAAATTTCATTGATTTGTGCTCTTCTAAATGCAATTCTTGAAAATAATGCATTTGTTTTTTAATGATGAGTATTTTTTACAGAAACTTGACATAGCAATGGGCACAGCTTGTGCCAATAGCTACGCCAATATCATCTTTTTAATAATTTAGATATTAAAAATAATTTGGTGTACTACAGGTGCTTTGTTGATGATCTGTTTTTGTTATGGAGGGGGAGTGAATTACAGCTGAATATGCTTATAGAGAATTTGAATATGATAACTGGCTTCCTGAAATTTACACTGAAATTCTCCTATCAGATTATAGAGATTTAGATGGTCAGCTCTTTAAGAGTGATCATGGGTAATTAGAAACTAAGATCTTTAAGAAACCCCGTTGGAGGAGCAATAAGTTGCATCGTACAAGTATGCACCCAACACATCAAAGGCAATACATAATTGCGTGCAGAGCTCATTGTAAATGGAGCCACCTGTACTGAACCAGAAGACGTTGCAAACCTCCTGCCTGATAAATTCAACTCCAACTTTACCCCTCTCTCCCCCTCAACCTTCCCTCAGGAATTATCATCAAGTATAACTCCCCCCTACTATTACTAGGGAACAGATCCTTAATGCTCTCTCTAAGACCAAGAACACTGCATCAATGGGCCCAGATAATATCCCAGGATGCCTTCTAAATATCATGAAACATGACCTATCAGGGTCTCTGGAATTACTAGTTAACTGTAGCCTCCAAACAGGTTTCATGTCTCATGAATGGAAAAAGGCTACAGTCATCCCTCTGCACAAAAATAGGCTACCTACAGACCCTGGAAACTACAGACCCATAAGTCTCAGTAGTCTTATATATAAAGTCATGGAAAAAATTATCATGGAGATGATCAATAGAGATATAGTAAACCTCTGGACACTGGACCCAACCTAGTTTGGTTTCGTCAAGGGCAGATCATGCCTACTCAACCTGGTAGACTTCTTTGAGAAGGTCACTAAAGCAATGGATGAGGGCAAAATTGTTCACAATGCCTACCTTGACCTGGCCAAGCATTTGACACAATACCCCACTCGGGCATTGTTGACAAACCCAAAGGTTACGTGCAAACCTGTATGTCACCCAGTGGATAGCCAACTGGCTCACAGACAGGAGCCAGGAAGTTAGAATTGGGGATTCCATCTTAAAGAGGCCAGTCACAAGTGGAGTCCTTCAGGGATCAGTCCTTGAACTGCTCCTTTTTGGCATTTAATTCTCAGACGTCAAGGCCAATGTTAATGGTCTCTGGCTAACTAAATTTGCAGATGATTGCAAATTAGGAGCTGTCATTGAATCTCACACTGACACAAATGTTCTCCAGGAGGAGCTGACACAGACAAACAACTGGTGTCAGAGCCATGCACTGAAACTAAATGCCAAGAAATGCATAATAGTATTCTTTTGGAAGTCATCCATCCCTGGTAACTATCACATTGATAACACACCCCTTAAAGCTGACCCAGTTGTCATGGACTTAGAGACACATATAAATAGTAATCTAGCCTTTGACCATCATGTGTCTACAGTGGTGAGGAAATCATTCTATGTTGTGCAACTTATAAACAAAGGTATGGCATCTAAGTCCAAGGAAGTCATTGTTCCACTGTATTCGGCATTCATTAGACATATAATTGAGTACAATGCCCCTGTGATATGTACCTAACCAGACATATCCAACAATTGAATGTCCACAGAGGTTCCTCACTAAAAGAATACAGGGCATAAGTAAAATGTCCTATACAGACCACCTCAAGGCCCTATCTCTGTGTTCTGTCTCCTACAGGTTTTTGAGGAGAGATCTATGCCTGGCATATTAGGCATTGTCAGACCCCACTCTGACAGACCTCCTGCATATCCACAAAACAAACAGCACCAGAGTTATCCATTCTAAGGACTTAAACCTTGCCTTTGACATAAATAGGTCCTGCTGGAGAGATAGGTATGTATCCCAGAGACTACTGCATCTATGGAACAGGCTCCCCCATCCATGTGAAGCAGAGTTCATCACTAACCCAATTCAAGTGCCACTTGGATAACTGGATGGGAAACTGGAAATTCATCCCTGGTTTGGCACCTATGTCTCTAATGGACACAGGTAACCTGTAAATGGTTCATCTCCCAAACCGCTGCAAACACTTATCAAGGGTATCAGAACTTGTCAGAGATTTGGGATGCTTGGCTAGACTTAAAAAGGCCCTTGTGGCCATTAGCCTAGTAAACACCTATGAACCTATGAGCATATTTATTGTAATACAGGAAAAGGACAGTTTTTAAGGGCCTCCAGATTACATACAGATGCTGCTGATGTTGATGTGGCCTTTACAACATTAGGAAGAAAATGTGAGTAAAGAGGCTATAGGCCCAAGGAAATTAGAGATATAGCGCAACAGGTGAAGAATATGAGGAACCTTTTTCATCCAAGAATAGGCCCTCTAATATACAGTCAAAGTCATATCAGAGTAGTATAAGGGTTACCTTGTCTTATGCCAGTAATATAAGTACAATATGTGATACTAATAGGAGGAACTGGCCTGTATTACTGATAGATGATCAGAGGAAAAAACATAGTTGGTAAGAAGCCTAGTTTCATGTTTAAGAATAAACCCTCTTTGAAACGGCGGCTATGCCATGCAAAAAATACATCTTTGAATAAGTCATCTTTATCTAACAGGGTAGGTGCATTTCCATGTCGAGCTGCAAAGCATGTATTTTTATCTCTGGTGTTAACTATTTTGTCCATCCCTCTACAGGTGTGAAGTATGAAATGCAATTTTATGCAGACTGTAAAAGTCAAGATCTGATTTACATGGCAATGTGTAAAGATTGTTTATGTTTATATGTAGGCAAAACTAATTGCTGTCTGAAAGATAAGATTCTGGAGCATTTAGGTGAAATTTGGAAGGGTGTTAATACTATTTAACAGTTGCATTTTGCTCTGATGTTATGGTCTGAAGAAGTGCACATTGCATGAAAGCTCTGTGTGTTTAATAAAAGACTTATTTTGCTTTTTATTTGCTTAGTCTTCAGTCTTGGTGGTTTTTTTCCCTTTCTGCTACTTGGTCCTGCAAAACCTCTTCATCTTGGGTTACCCCCCACCCAGGGGATGAGCTTATACATCTTGTCTCCTGCTGGGCATGAAAGGATCCGGATACCATAGAATGTATGCCTCAACATCCCAATTAAATCCTTGGTGCACCAAAAGATAGGCAGTTTTGGAGTAAAGAAATCCTCATAGATTTTATGGTTGTTGTGGCAGCTAGCTTAAAGGAGCTGGCTGAACAGAGCTTCTCTTTCCATCCTCCTAATAGAGAATCTAGGGCATTGGACAGACATGGGAAGAGCATTTATGCCTCAGCAACCGTTGCCTTATAGTCGCTTAACTATTTGGGGCACACTTAATCTCTCATGGGCCGCAGATTCAGGCATAACCATCAGGAAATATGCCTGGATGCAATTGTGTGATTTTGCAGAGCCATTTAAAGTGTCATTCATCAATGCTGCTTTTGATGGATCTTCTGTATTTGGGCCCACCATTAAACAGACACTTTCCCACTGTGTGCAGGATGGAAAGACCTTATCTGCCATGGGAATCTGTTTTTCTATCCTGCAGAGACCTTTTTCCAGAAATCAACATGATGGTAAGAAGATGTGGTTCTGGAAATCCCAAGGACCTATTCTGGACTCATGCAGAGGTTTTTCTTCCAGAGGCAGAGAGAGAAAAACAATGGAAAACCTTACCCACACAGCAGAGGGGATCCACAAAACCAAGGGTTCTGAGATTCTTTCTCGGATAGACTCTTTCAGTGCTACTGAAGGGTTGCCCAACTGTTCTTCTCTGGAGGCAGTTGGGGGCACTTATCTTTGTGCCCAGATGACTGGACAGCCATCACAAGAGATATGTAGGTGCAACGAATCATATTCAGGGCATATATCATTCCCTTTTTACAAGTTCCCTCAATGAAAAGAAAACATCTCCCTGGTGTTCCACCTAATCAGTGGTAATTAGCAGCTCTGGAGATTGAAAAGCTGCTGGATGAAAGGGTCATCTATGAGGTCCGACCAGGCCAAAGAGGATCCAGAATTTACTCAAGGTTCTTTTTAGTGCCAAATAAACCCAGGGACCTGAGACCTATTTTGGATCTCAGTTATCTGAATCAGTTTGTAAAGAAATCCAAGTTCTAGATGGTCATGGTTCAATCCATTCTGCCTCTTCTACAGAAAGTTGACTGGATATGCTGTATAGATCTTCAAGATGCATGCTATCACATCTTAATGAACAGACACTCTTGAAGAAGATACCTGTGCTTCCAGCTCACAGCCAGTCATTACCAGTTCAGAGCCCTACTCTTTGGTCTCAGCACAGCCCCCAGGGTGTTCATCAAATGCATGTCAGTGGTTGCAGCTCATCTCAGACTGCATGGATTTAGAGTATTTCCTTAACTGGATGACTGGCTTCTCAGTGCAGCAATCAGGCATCTCCTAGTAAAAGTCAGAGATTATTTACTCCAATTATCTCAATTTCTGGGGATCACAGTCAATCTTTCAAAGTCCCATCTTCAACCATTTCAAGTTTTGGAGTTTATAGGGGCTTACCTAGATAGAGTCAGTTGTCTCGCTCTTTTGCCACAAAGCAGAATTCTTACCATGAGATTGCATGCCAGCCAGATTCTTTGTCACTCCTGTCCCCGAGCAAAAATAGTTCCTCAAGCTTTAGGCTCAATGGTTGTAGCAATTAACTTAATACCTACCGCTCACCTTCACATGTGAATCCTCCAGTAAACCCTAGCAGTACTATGGTTCATTCTTTGACAACCTTTCCAACATCCTATAAAAGTTTCTCGAGTCTGCAAAGACTCCCTACTGTGGTAGATTCAATCCAATGAAGTTTGTCAGGGATTACCCTTTATCCTTCCTCCCACAAATGCCACATTGACCAGAAAACATCCCATTTGGGTTGAGGGCATTTCTTGGGAGAGAGTGTTCAAGGCACGTGGTCCCCAGAAAATACCAAATTGCATATAAATGTCTTGGAGATGAAAGCAGTCCTCTTAGTTTTGCAGGCCTTTCAGCACTGTCTTCATTTTGGGACAATTGTTATGCAAACAGACAATATGTCAGTGGTATGGTACATCAATAAACAAGGAGGAACCAGATCTTGCCCCCTTTGCTGAGAAGTGGTGAGAGTCTGGCAGTGGGTGATCTCCTCCAACCGCTTTCTTGCAGCAATGCACAAACTGGGGGAATCCAACTTTCTAGGCAACAAGCTCAGCAGGACTATCCTGATGCCTCTCAATCATACAGTGGCAAAAATGATCTTCCACAATTGGGGTCAACCTTGCTGTGAACTATTTGCTTCTTTCTTCAACAAGTGCAGCAGTTTTTTTGCCCTAATAGCTGACAGATGCTGTAGTCCACACTTGTCCCTCTGGTCTCCTATATGCTTATTCTCCCCTACCTCTAATCCACAAATTTCTTCAGAAAGCACTCCTGTTGAAGAACAAGGTAATCCTCATTGCCACCTTCTGGCCTCAGCAAGTTTGGTTCCCCTTCCTATGGTCTCATCTACTATGTCCCCCTTGGACACTGGACTCCATTCCATATTTACTGTCACATCCATCATGGATGACTCATCCAGACATTACAGGTGTCAGATTGACCACGTGATTCCTCCAATTCCAACAATGGCTAGACATTCCAGGCTTTCCTCTCCTGTTTGCCAAATTTTATTTTCATCCCAGAACCTTTCTGTGAGGAAGATTTATAAGAGTAAATGGAAGAGATTTACTTTTAAAAGTAAATGGAAGAGATTTATTTTTTGAGCACAGCACAGAGAGTTGGATCCTTTCACCACTACAACCCCTGCTGTTTTAGATTTTCTTGCTTTGATTTTTTAAAGTGGTGCTGGTTTCTCTGCCATCAAAGTTCAGCTGGCAGCCATCTCTAGCTACCACATCGGAGACAGTCATTCCACTTTAGCTTCATCCAAGTTATGTAAAGCATTCCTTAAAGGTACCTTTTTGCTTAGACCTCCAATAAAGGATCCCACTCCACCTTGGGCTCTTACTATTGTGTTACAGAGTTTAGTAAGATCCCTCTATGAGCCCTCAGATAAGTCAGATCTCAAATTTCTTTCTTGGAAAACAGTTTTTCTTGTGGCTATAACTTCTGTGAGGTGAGTTTCTGAACTCCAAGCACTCTATTCAAAACTGCCTTATTTGATTTTCTATAAAGAGACTAATCCTTCCTTTCTACCCAAAATTGCTTCTGAAACAAACATCAGTCAAGTGATCAGTTTGCCAGTTTTCTTTCCTAAGTTTGACAAAAAGGGAGAGTACATGCTTCACCTTTTAGATGTACATAGGCAACTTTGTTTTTTCTTCATATGATGAAGGAATTTAGAAAAAATGACTGTTTCCTTTTCCAGTAACAAATTGGAAAAAACAGTATCCAAAATTATCCTTGCCTAATGGATAACAGATGTTTATTCTTTGGGAGGTTTAACCTTGCCAAAACCCCCAAAAGCACACTGAACTAGGCCTATGGTTATATCAGATGCTTTTTGGTCCATAGCTTCCATTGGTATTTGCACAGCTGCCACTTGGTCTAATGCTCATACATTTATTGCTCATTACAAATTGAATATCATCTCCAGAAATAGAGCTGCATTTGGTTTTGCTGTTCTCCAGAACATCTTTCCAAGAGGGGCTCCCCCAAGGTTATAGTAGCTGAGGGACTCTGTCCCATTCATTGAGGAATGAATACAACTGACAACATCAGATATAAAAGTCATGTACTCACTATAAATATGCTTCTGTGTTGTCCATTTCTTTCTTCCTCAACTTCTCCCCCCTTCCCCTATCCATGTCTTTGGGAGTGACCTGACAAAGTTTTTGTTAAGAACCGTAGTTACTGTTTGAGCCCTATTCTGTTATTATACTGTTTTTTCCTTATTATTATTATAGTTTATATTAAGATTATTATGTTGTAACAGCAACCTCGATCTGAGGTAATGCAGTGGTCAGGGGTATTATGGGTAAAGGGAGGGGCTAAAGAGTCAAATCCAAGAATCTAGAGAAAAGCGGTCAAGTTGGATCTGAGACCCATTCATTGAGGAAGAAAGAAAATGATCAGCACACAGATGCAAGATATGGTGAGTACATAACTTTTATTTATCATGTATCTGGTCTTCTCCAAGTTATCTTATCAACTTGTGAGTTCTGGCAAGGGATGGCTATCAAACATCGAAGTTCTATTCACATTCCTAAAGTAATTTCAGAATCTAATACTTCCACAAGTTTTAACACTTAGCACTATAGAGCTGCACTAGGCAATCTGAATCTTCTGTCATGGTAAGGATGAGCATGTGAACTATCTCTTACTATATTTGTGACTCTGGTACTCCATCCAATCTTAGTGTTCTATTTGTTCAATTTTCCTAGGCATCTCTGAGAATATTTCTTTATAAATACAATTCTGTTGCCTCATCTTTTTGTACTTTTGACAAGAATTCATCTGTCTGTACTGCAGGCAGAGATGCCGTGTTCTCTTTTGAATGAACTTCAGCTTGTAAGCTGTCTGCAAAATTCTGTACTTTTGTCCATGACTTCAACACATTAATATGATAAATATGTCCCTTTTTCCTTTTGTTCATATGTAACCTTATAGATAACTGCATTTATTATTTCCATCACTTCAAATCACCCGTGCCATTTACTGGAGAGGGCACCAGCAACATGATGGCTTCCTCAATTAAATTCTGTACCCTGGGTACTCTTATTATAGACTCATTGCTTTTTTGGCCTGTCTGCATATGTTCCTTAACTATAGATATTACAACTTTACTCTATCTTGCAAACTAACAATGTGTTCCAGTACTTTTAAATGATGTTTTTCCTGTTAGTAGTGTCAGGCAACCACACGAATCCCTGCTGTACCAAAGTTCAAAGAGTGTAAAACCAGGGTGAGGCTTGTGACACCTCTCTGACTGAAAAAAAAGGTAAGCAGGGTTACAACTGATCCCATGTTTTACTATTTCCATCAACAACATTCCTCAGCGTGGCTGTCAGTATTTTATTAAAACTCTCTACTAATCCATCAGTTTGTAGGTGGTAGACAGATGTCTTCTGCTGTTGGAATTTAAAGGTCTGACATAATTGATGCAGGGTCCTTGACATAAAAGAAGAGTTTTGGTCAGTAAGTAACTCCTTGGGGATACCCATTCTGCAAAATAACAGTACCATTTCCTGACATTAGCCTTATCATTAGTTCTGCATAATGGTACTGCTTCTCACAATTTGAAAGCATATTCCATTCTGACTAGTATGCTCAGACAGGCATTGTATAATTTTAGTCTTCTTCTTCTTCTTTCGACTTTTCCCAGTTAGGGGTTGCCACAGCGGATCACCTGTCTGCTCATGACTGGCAGTGGAGTTTTACAGTGTCAAGTTGCCAGCCCTGCGCCCAGCCTTCCACTGAAGGCACACACATGCACACACTCACACCTAGGGCCAATTTAGAGGGTCCAATCCACCTACAGCTTGTCTTTGGGATGTGGGAGGAAACCGGAGCACCCGGAGAAAACCCACGCATTGTATAATTTTAGTAGTGATCCCAAAATATCTATAACAATACATTTAAAGTGTATTTCTATTTTAGGCATTGGGATGAAGGGACTTTTATAGTCAGGATGTGCTACAGTTTTTTTGGCATTCTTGTCAAAAAGCATAGAAGTTTTCTTTATCTGTTTCTTTCACTATAGCTGCCCATTAAAGTCTGGCTTACACCTTTGCCATAGTTTTGTCTATTCCTAAGTGACCTCCAGACACATGAGTATAGGCTGGCTTCATTATTAGTGTCCTATGTGGTTTTGGCACTAGTAACTGATGCAGAATGTCTTCCCTTCCTTTACTTTCTCTATATAAAAGGTTATCTTTTGACTCAAAATATGGTAGAAAGTAACAGGATTGTCCTGTTCACTATCTTCCCCAAAACATTGTTTATATTCTGCGTTGCCCTGCTTAAAGTATCATCTTCGCTCTGTGACTAAAGAACACTCTTCACTAACTTGTCTTGAGCTGGAAGGTGTAGCTTTTTCCCCAAAATAGTGTTACTGCAACTTCTTCTATATCACTTCCTGTAAAGGGTAGTTCAAAACAATCTGCTTTACTTTTTCTTCTGTCAGCATGTGATTTTTTGAGTCCTCTCTTCTTTTATGTTGCTTTCTCTCTCCCATATCTATTCATTGATTAGATCCAAAGTCTCAGATATTCTATGGATTTTTTTTACTTTATTGTATGTAAGAACAAAAGTTACCAGTTTTACTTTTTTCTGGTTTAAAGATTTCTGTTTTTTTTTTTTTAGAATCTGCCTTCACATGGCATTATCTTCTTTACAGTAGCAGAAATAGGCCTAGAACACTGTATTTTCCTGCTTATCTCACTTTTTGTACTCTGTTCTGAAGGTCCTCAATCAACTTCCTTCCATGTTCTATTTATATCTTCTATTTTTCTGTCCTGGCACTTCTTGAAAATTTCTATAATACTTCTGTCTTGAACTGATTGATTACTTCATCATTTTCTGTAGTTCATCTTTATTTACTATATGGACATCTTTCACAGTTTTGTGTTTCTGTTGCTCTGTTATTGAGGCATGCTTCTGATAACGCACAGAATTTTTACTAACTACATCTAAATTATGGATGATTTGTAGCTTCTATGCCAGTTCCCTTCTCCTGCTTTTGATTCTGAATCTCTGTGTGTCATTGCTTTGTGCTTCTCCCGCTCCATTCTTATGCTGAATGGATATGTGAAGCTGCTGTTAAACCTCATTTTTATTCAGCATGCCATATTGTCTCTGTGGATTTTCCCTCCTCCCACATTTTCCACAGTGCTTTAAAATGAAAAATATTTTCCTAACATTTTATTTTGCTTATTTTCTCTTTGTTGACTGTGTTAGTCCCACAAGGCCAATATCTTCTTTTCAGGGTAGACCGAAGGTGGCATTCATTCTGACTTGGGGAAAATTGGCCAGGACAGTAGGGAACTTCCCCTACTCTTTTTTTAACAAGTCCTGTGGGATATTTTACAGCCAGCTGAGCTACCAACAACTTAGGCAGGTGAGATCCCAGTTTACCAACTCATCCAAAGGATGGCACACAGCATGCCCTTTATACTGCACTGCAGTGCCAGTACGTGGTGTGGAAGTAAAAACTACAGATGTGATGTTGTTCTGGCTTGCCTTCATTCTTATTGATGGGTTTGGAGCTGATCCTTGGATCCGACTCAGCCAAATGCAAAAGCTCGAGGTCTTCACTATATCCCATGATGCACTGGTGCTTCCCCCAGATCTCGTTTGCCACTGCAACAGATCGAGCAATTCACCAGCTCTGGCCAGTGAAAATTAGTTGTTTTCTCATTATTACTTAGAATTGTATAGTTCTAGATAAGATTTGTTTAGTTAGGATAGTTGTTACTTCTGATATTGCCTTTCACAATTTGCGTTAGCCATGGTGGTGCAGCGGTAGCGTTGTTGCCTCACAGCAAGAGGTTCTCCCGTTCGATTCTTGGTTGGAGCACCTTCTGTGTGGAGTCTGCATGTCCTCCCCACAATCGAGTGGCGTTCGAAAGACATGTGTAAAATGGGCATGCCTTCACTGAAGGTTGGACGTCGAGCTGGCACTTCGGCACCCGTAAAAAATCTACTGCCAATCATTAGTGGACCGGAGTTCTGCTGTGGCGACCCCTAACCGGGAAAAGCCAAAAGAAGAACAACAACTTTGCGTTTTCCATTAGTGTGCTCTTTTTTTTCTAGTTCTTCGTGGCCTGTTTGAATGCTTTTGTTAATCTCCCTGTTCCCCTTAATAGAGTGATAGTTTATTAGGTATTTCAAATAACAGTAGTTAGAACGTATTGTTATTGTGCTGAATGTTTGTTATATAGGTAACCGTGTGTGAATATATATATATATATATATATATATATATATATATATAGCCATTTAAATTTCATCATAGTATTGTGTGTTACTATTATATATTTTTTCTTATAGCCTGTTTAAGTTAGAAGGCTAATTTTTTGTTATAAGCTCATTAAAATTAGAGAACTCTTTACTGTGTGTTTGTGTGGACAGACCATTTCTTGTTACCTTTTTAAGATGTCTCAACAAGACAAAGACAAGGAGGCTAAATTCCCTAAATGTGGACAGAAAATGTCAATTACTGATGGGCACACAGATTGTGTGTATTGTTTAGGTCCATTACGTCTACAGGAAACATGTTCCATCTGCCACTCCTTTAGTTCCCAAGTACTACAAGAAAGGAAGAACAAGTTGATTGTCAGGGGCTTGATTAAATCTTCCTTTCAGGAGTCGTTGGGACAAGGTCATATAGCTCATGCCAAGCCATCTAAACCTTCTAAAAGATTTTCCACTACTGGATCTTTGGAACCGGAAAAATCCCTGTCATCCAGTAAGTCGAAATCTGACAGACCTTCAACCTCAGCACCACTGACTTCGGAGCCGATGGTTATCACAATGAGAAGCCGGTACTGGAGCCGGTATCTCCCATTCTGAAATCTCCGATATTGCAATCTGTAGTTTCTTTGGCTCTGTCCTCTCAGTCCTCAAGAAGCCTATCAGATATGGATGTGGATCGTGTGGTGCAGAGGCTTCTGCAGACACCAGCGTTGGCCAAGCTTTTGTCGGGGCCGACCCTTCAGGCTTCTGAACCATCCAAACTTCCTCCCCCATATCCTCCTCCAATCCGACTCGAGGTTTAGGAGCCAGAGTGCTTGGAACTGATGATAGTTGAGCCATCGGTACCAAGACCTGCTCCAGGACTTTTGGATCTGACCTCTCAGTCTGCTTCGGTGGCGACCGAGGAGTCTAGGGGCCAACACTCACCAGTCGGATCCAGGGAGGATAGTTGAGCTGATCTTTTAGGTCTGACTTTGCCTCTCGGGGCTTCGGAGCGGGTGAGTTTGACTCCTATCTCTGGCTCAGAGCTTACCATCTTGGTACCGAGGGAATTGACTGTATCTTCGGATCCAGGAGTTCCTTTGCATCAGAGCCAGGGGGGCCTTTGATGCCATGAGGAGAGCATTGTTCCCACAGACAACCACTTCATCAAGACCAGCAGCTTCTCCCTATAAAGCACCGGTGTCTACCTCGTCATCACAGATTCCACAAAAGCGTAGAGCCCCAGAGCCTGAGGAAGCCCCATAGGGTGATCCCTGCTCTTCCGAGACCTCACCAGATGCTCCCACTGAGGATGTCCCTCAGAAGAAGCTATGCAAAAGGAAGCATATGGACTCCCCTCAGGAATCTGTCACTTCAGACACTAACTTGGATGATTCAAAAGGTTCCCCACGGTCACCCTCAGAAGATATGTCCTTCGCAGATATCTTAGTGATTCTCAAACAGAGGGGTGATTGGCAGCCCATCAAACCTACTGATGATGTGTCAGTCTACCCGAAGGCTTTCAGTTCTCAGCCCTCCACCTCTTGGGTGTCTCCACCTTTCGACAAACTCATGGACTTAGTTTGTCGAAAGGCGTGGGAGTCTCCAGATACAGTGGAACCTGTCCCTAGGAGGTCTAATAAGTTTATTACCTCACCACAGGACAAGGCTTTTCTCACCAAAGGAGTCCCTGTTGATTCCATGATGGTGGTGGTGGCCACCAAGAAGGAGTTATCCGAAACTTCGACGATGGTCCAGAAAGATTCGAAAGTCATGGACAGATATGGAAAGCATATGTTTACTTCGGCGACCTTTGCTCTTAGGTCGCTGAATTATCATACGCATTTCACTAGATTGCAAAGAGATCTTATAAAAGAGCTAGGAGATACTACTCTACAGGGTACATTAGCTGCAGGGGTCTCACACAAAATATCCTCACAGCTCTCCACCCTTAATTCCCTAATAAACTCATCCATGCATCTGGTTTCGTATGTAGCTGATGGAGAGAGCAGAGCAGCGAGTACAGGAATTGCTCTTAGGAAACATCCTTGGATGTGCTTATGTTCATTTGCCGAGCCCTTTAAGTCATCCTTTATCAACACCCCTTTTGATGGCTCGTCCCTTTTTGGACCCAAAGTGAAAGAAATGCTTACCAGGTGTGAACAAGAGGGAAAGACTCTGTCTGCCATCGGAGTCCGTTTTTCCATACCTATCAGACCTTACCCCAAAAGTCAGAATGGAGGAAAGATGTGGTTCCATAAAACTCAAGAAGCCTTTCAGGACACACGTGGTGAACCCCCCTCCAGAGGCAGAGGAGGGGGCAATAATGGAAGATGCCATCCACACAGCAGAGGGGTTCCACAGAATCTGGGTGACAGAGAGCAGTTCTTTGGGAAGCCCTATCAGCGCTCCTGAGAGGAGACCCACCTGTCCATCTCTGGAGGCAGTCGGGGGATGCTTATCTTCGAACCCAGATGCCTGGCTACAAATAACAAAAGACAGCTGAGTACAAAGCATCATATCCAGAGGTTACTCTATTCCCTTTTCCACCCCACCTCTCTCAATAAGAAAGATCCCAGACATTCCACCCAGTCACAGGGAACAAGCAACCATAGAAATTCAAAGGTTGCTAGAAAAAAGAGTCATCCAGCCAGTCCCCACAGACCAGATAGGATCCGGAACTTACTCAAGGTTCTTTTTTAGCTCCAAAGAAAACAGGGGACTGGAAGCCCATTTTGGATCTTAGCAGATTAAACAAATCTGTGAATAAGACAAAGTTCTGGATGGTTACACTGTAGTTGATACTTTCTTTTCTAGGAAAAGACAACTGGATGTGCTCGATAGATCTCCAGGATGAATACTACCACATAAAAATGGACAGACCATCCAGAGATCACCTGCGCTTTCGGCTGGGGGCCAGTCACTACCAGTTTCAAGCACTGCCTTTTGGTCTCACAGCAGCCCTCAGAGTGTTCACCAAATGCATGGCAGTAGTCACGGCTCACCTGATATGTTTGGGATTCCAGGTGTTTCCATATCTAGATGACTGGCTCCTAACTGCAACCACCAGGCATCAGCTCATTCAAGCAAGGGACACTACTATGAATCTATGCTGTCAGTTGGGGATTACCATAAATTTAGAAAAATCTGCCTTACTGCCATCGCAACATACCGTTTTTATAGGACCATATCTGGACACCACCACAATGACCTTAAAACTTCCATCAGAAAGGGTTTGTGCTCTTTGACAACAGGGTCTAACCCTTCTCTCAAAAGAAAAAGTCCTGGCTTCCACAGTTCTCAAATTGTTGGGTACAGTGGCGGCAGCAGTCATTGCAATTCCACTGGGTTGGATGTATATGCGGATACTACAATGGCTCCTTTTCATGCAGTGGTCCTCCCAATATTGCATCAGATTATAATCACAAATTCATGCAAGAAGGACCTTCAGTGGTGGCTGACATCACAATGTGTAACGATAGGACATCCCTTTGTTTTGCCATAGTGACCACAGATGCTTCCCTGATAGGGTGGGGTGCTTCATCAGGGAAGAACAGCCCAAGGCACATGGAAAGAACACGAGGCTCATTTGCATATCAATGTCCTAGAGATGAGAGTGATACTTCTAGTGTTGCAGTCCTTTCAAGACTCTCTTCCTCTGGGGACCATTGCAATCCAGACAGACAACATATCAGTAGTCTGGTACATAAACAAACAAGGAGGAACCAAATCTTACCACCTATGTCGAGAGGCCTTGAGAGTATGGCAGTGCGCAAACTCCACCCAGCGCTTTCGATAGCAACGCACATCCTGAGAAAGTCCAACATGATAGCAGACAAGCTGAGCAGGGCAATTCTATTGCCTCACTTGTGGTCCCTAAAGAAAGAAGTGGCAGAAGGGATATTCCACATATGGGGTCAGCCATGCTGCAATCTCTTTGCCACACCCACAAACATGAAATGCAGCAGCTACTTTGCCCTAATTCACCCACCGGGGGAAGCCCCAAGGAATGCACTTGTACACGATTGGCCCCCGGGTCTCCTTTATGCTTTTCCACCATTACCTCTGATACCCAAAGATTTACAGAAAGCCAGTGCTCTGGGAAGGACAATAATTTTGATAGCCCCCTACTGGCCTCACCAGATTTGGTTCCCCTTTCTTCGGCCTCATCTATTAGAAGAACCTTGGATCCTGGACACAGTTCCAGACCTCCTGATTCACTCCTCGGGGACTCTTCATCCGTCCCTTCAGTCCTTCAAATTGACAGTTTGGCTGCTTCAATTCCAAACATAGCCAGACTTCGGAATCTTTCAGCTGCAGTGCAGCGTATATTGACATCCTCTTGCAAAGTCTCTACTAGAAAGCTATATCTCAGCAAATGGAAAAGATTCTCAATATGGGCATTTCAAAATCATATTGATCCTTATTTAGCTCCAATAGCTTCTATTTTGGAATTTTTGACAAAACTTTTTAATGAGGGAGCAGCTGCTGTCACTATTCAAATTCAGTTGGCTGCAATCTCCAACTTCCATCTTGGTGAGGAAGGCTCTAATATCATGTCACATAGACACTCAAAGGCATTTCTCAAAGGCACTATATATTTTTTATTTAGATTTATTTATTTGCAGTTGGTTTACCAGGATAGTCCATTGGGCCAAGATGAACCCATTTTCAATGGAGTCCTGGGGAGAAAAGCTCCAGAAACAAGGTTACATAGTTTTTGGATATGTATTACAATATTTACAAAATTACATAGTTAAGCATATTTCAGATGGTACATACTATAGAAGCAACTCATATTACAGTATTTACAAGATTATATAGTAAGAGTATAACATTTAGGTGGAATTACTGATGAAACTGATTAGGAGATGAAAACATTTCAGTGGAGATACTGAGAGCCATTTTGAGTAAGGAAGTTAGCTAAAAGGATACAGAGTAATACTATAGGAGAGGCAGAAACAAGGAAATTGTAGGTAAGGAGGAGGAAGGAGGTAAAGGCAGACATGAGTTCTTGTTGGTATGTAGGAAAAGAGAGGTAAAGGCAGTCTTGATTTATGAAGGGTGGGTGCATATTTAAGACTACCCATCAAATCCGCTATTTCTCTGTGGAATCTAACTTTTGTTCTATCATGAATAATTCTATCACCCTTTGAACCAGTCTCTTCATGTAATCTAAAGTATATCACATGGAAAACCATCTTTCTAGTAGCTATTACTTCTGCTCGGGAGGTTTCAGAGTTACAGACCTTGCCCATTAAACCTCCTTATATGATATTTCATAATGATAGTCTCTCTGGACAATTCCCTCATTTTTACCAAAGTTATGTTCAGAAACAAATCTCAATCAGTCTATAGAGTTGCCTGTATTCTTCCCCAAGTATGGCAATAAGACAGAGTATATGCTGCATAAGCTTGATATTCACAGAAAGCTCCACTTCTTTTTAGACAGGACAAAGGATTTCAGGAAAATGGATCAACTCTTTGTTTCCTTCTCAGACTCCAGGAAGGGTGCTCCTGTTGTAAAAACCACTTTATCAAAATGGTTATCGGATTGTATTTCCTTTACTTATAGTTCAGTGAATACACCATTACATGACAAGATAAAGGCTCACTCAAGTAGAGCTGTCTCCACTTCCTTAGCTTTTTCTGCCAAACTACCAATAGATACAATTTGTGCAGCAGCTACTTGGTCAAGGCCTCATACCTTTATCACTCATTACAAAGTGGATGGGGCCTCCATGGAAAGGTCTTCCTTTGGTTCCACTATCCTGAAGAATATACTCCTGTGAGCCACCCAAGAAGATGGTGTTTGGGACGCTATCCCATCAGTAAGAATGAAGGCAAGATAGAATAACTTCACATAAAGAAGTTATGTGCTCACCATAACATTCCATGTGAGTTGTTCATCTTGCCATCATTCTTATGTCCCACCCTCTAACCCCCTTCCAGGCTTCTTGAGAATCGAGAACCTGAGGTGAGGCATGGCTGTAATTGACCTTTATCTAGTGTAGTCCATGCTGTTGCTATATTGGGAGATGGCTTATACCATTGTTGGCAGCACACAAGATTTGAGGGAAGTACCAGTGCATCATGGGATAGGGAGTAGGCCACGGGCTGGTTGAAGACCTCGAGCTTTTGCATTTATCTGAGTCAGAGCTGAGGATCGGCTCTGAACCCAACAGTAAGAATGAAGGCAAGATGAACAACTCACATGGAATGTTATGGTGAGTACATAACATTTTTTCTGATTATCCCCCTCCAAAGGCAATTGTCTTATCTGTTGAGACATTGACACAGACTAATATAACAATTTAACTCACGGGTTACAGACACAGGTAGCAACAGTTTCCCCAGGAAATGTCTGTAAATCTACATGTGTATGGAGATGCTCTTTTCTGAATTCATATTACCTCAACTTTTTGTTTTTCATTAGTATAACACTTAACAAGGGAACCCATAAAACTACAGAATTTGTCAGGGTTTGAATCTCACTTCCTTCTAAAAATGCAGTACAATTTAGTAGCTTGGTTGTAGAAGAATGACACAGGGATGACTTGCTTATGCAAGATCTTGGAGCAACTACAGGTTAAGCATTCATTTCAGTTTTCACATTTCTGTCAGCGGTATTCTGTTTAGTAGTACAGAAGACTTTGCAACATGATCACTTCCAGTCATACCTCTCAACTGTCCCTGATTTTGACTCAAATTTTAGCTCTGTCCCTCTTAATCCCTCCTAAAACTAGTGACTTTTGGAGGAAAGGTGGTGAATTACACTTAATGAATAATGACAATAATTAAGAGTTAGAGACTTCTTTTACTTCAGAAAATGTGTATTAATTCATATGCTCTGATTCTGTCAGTTTCAAGTTAATAGCACTAATATTTTAAAAGTGTCCCTGATTGTCACTGATTTTTTCTTGACTTGTCCCTGATTCTGTTGAAATTTGTCCCCAATTGGTTGAGAGGTGACCCCACACTTTAAGCAAATTAACATATTACTTGCTGCTGTATGTTTCAGAGAAAATGGTACATTTCTAAGTACAGATCTGATGTTGTCAATCTCATTCATTCTTGACTGTTGGGTTTTGGTTCCATCCTCGGAATCGACTCAGCCGTTGTAACAAGTTCACGCCAGCCAGAAATTCTCGAGCTAAGGCTGCCCATAGTGCCTGTCTTCCCTTCCCTTCCCTCCAGATCTCATTTGCAGTGTAGAATTTTAGGATCCATCAGCTGTGCTCTCAAGCTAAGTGCTTATTTTTTGATATATTTCCTTCTTTATAGCATTCTTTAGTCTATAAAAACTTTATCATTAGTTTATGCTATTGCCTAAATTGCTATTTTGTGTGTGCGAGTGCTGTTTTTCCCCATTGCTACCTTTTAGTATTTCTTCTTTACCATCGCTGGTATAGGCCCCTCCCTTCACTTTTACCTTTGGTAAATCTCTAATACCATCGTTGAGATTCTCTTTCCCTTCTTTTACCCTTTATCGGTATCTTTCTCCGTTACCATTCTTGGTACATTTAAAAAAAACTATATATTTTTCTGTTATCTTACTACTGGTGTGTGTCTGGCTGAACTGTTTGGTTAACCTTAACTGATCATGGCAGAGAAACAGAAACATGCCACTGGCTTTCAGAAATGTCAGGATTGTAACAGAAAGATGCCCAAGTCGGACGGACATCTTTCCTGTGTATATTGTTTGGGGGTGCCACATTTGGAAGTCTAACCACCTTGTGAGCTCTGTAAAGACTTTAGTGCTCAGACCCTTGCAGAGCATCGTAACAAATTAATCCTCAAGGGGCTGTAAAAATGCCCTTTCTCAGAGGCTTTGTCTGAGACGGAGACGTCAAAGTCTCCTAAGAAAGAAGCGAAGAGAAGCCACTCCGTTCCAGCGTCTCCTCAAGCTCATGACCTGAAAGGCCAAGTTTCTGCTTCAGAACTGAAGCCCAAACCATCAAAACTGACTTTGACAACTGTTTCAGCACCGAAACCTATGGGTCCTCCTATGGTGCTGACAACTCTTCCAGAACCGACAAAACTTACCATGGTACTGACCCCTTCATCGGTACCTCTAACCCTCTCTGCACCAACAATAGTTTCATCCACACCAGTTACCTCCTCTGCAACACAAACAATTGGTCAGCCGACCACAGTGCCAAAGGTCGAATCCCTGCCCAGGACTAGGTACTCCCCATCTATTGACTCCTTTTATAGTCAACAGTTAAGCCCTTTTGCAGAATGTCTAGAATCTCCTTCGGAGATGTCTATTTGTTCCACCTGGAGCCTTTCAGAGTTTGATCTAGTCAGGTTAGTGGATCAGCTATTGGTGGCCAGAGAGAGGTCTTCCAGCCTCCTCTAGGACCTCCCTCCCATCCAAAACTGAGGTCTACTCTCCATGGACTCCATCCTGTCTTCCTTCTTCAACCTCTCCTCAGGTTTTGGAGCTCTCCACTTTGATGCCGCTCCCAGTACCAACTACTTCGGTGCTGATGGTGTTCCTCACCTTGGCTCTGGATCCAACTCTGTGGTCCTCATCTCATTCAGAGCTGACCCACCCTCGAGACCATGACTTGGCTGCCAGCTCCAGGATCCCTAGTTTGGCTCCAATTTTTTCCATGGCACCATCTACTGTTCAACGTGCTTTGAAAGTTCCAGGTCCTCTCAAGGTTTCTGCTCTGGAGGTGGGCTCATTGGGGCAAGGTGTGACCCCAGTTCTGAGGTTGTATTTCTCTGTTCTGGGCTCCCATCCCTCTTCAGATGGCCTGCCTTTCAGAATATGGAAAGAGCTCTTGCCTCAGCAAGCTCGCAGTTGGCACCATATCTTTTGGACTGTCACATCTACGTACCCTCTGGCTCACAGCTGTCATAACCTTCTACACTGGTGCAGTGGGCATGTGAGCAGCAAGACACCCTGCAGCACAGTACCCTCTTTTCGGAGTCATCCTCAGACCTTCCTGTTGAGGAGCCACCCCATAAAATGTCATGCAAGAGGAAGCATTTAGATTCTCCAGAAGAACCTTTCACTGAGGATAGAGACTGCGATGAAGAGGAAGGGTCCCCACAGTCACCCCCCTGAAGATGTCTCCTTTGGACACATCCTGGAAATCTTGAAACAGAGGGGTGATTGGAAGTCCACCAATTCTTCCTCTGATGAATCTGTCTTCTTACAGGTTTTTCATGTCCGACCTTCTACTTCTTGGGTGACCTCACCTACCAATGATTTGGTCAAGCTCATCGTGCAGCATGCTTGGAAGGCCCCTGACACTATACAGCCAATTCCCTGGAGAGCGGACAAAATTCTTAGTGCACCAGAGGACCAGCCCCACTGATCTAAAGGCATAGTGGTTGATGCTATGGTGGTGGTGGGTGCCACAAAAAAGGAAACCACAGAGGAGAGTCCAGCTGTCCATCCTCCAAACCAAGAGTCTTGGATGATGGACAGATTGGGGAAGCAGGTCTACTACAACAGCCTTTGCCATATGGTCATTGAATTTCTTGGCACATTTCACCCATCTTCAGAGGGACCTGATCACCTAGCTCTCAGTAACCTTGGCAGGAGCAGTGTCTGATGAGGTACACGATAAAGTTGCCTCCCAGCTTGCAACCCTAGAATCGATATCAAACACATCCATGTAACTTATTTGCTCACACAGCTGAAGGGATGGCCAGAGCAACGGGTACAGCTACTGCCATTAGGCACCATGCCTGGATGCACTTGTATGATTTTGCAGACCCATTTAAGTCTTCCTTCATCAATGCTCCTGTTGATGCTACATCGTTGTTTGGTCCAAAAGTCAGACACACATTAGCCAGGTGTGAGAAGGATGGAAAGACCCTTTCTGCTGTGGGCGTGCGTTTTCCGACTCCTCAGTGACCTTACTGCAGGAATCAGAGGAGTGGGAAGATGTGGTTCAGGAAGTCCCAAGGGTCTTTTCGGGACACAGATGGTGAGCCCCCCCAGGGGACAGGGGGAACTTATCCGGAAGACGCCCGTCCCATGGCAGAGAGGACCCGCATAACCAGGGTTACAGGGATTCCTTCTCTGGACAACCCTACCAGCGCTCCTGAGCGGCAGCCCGATTGCCTACCTCTAGAGGCAGTCTGAGAATATTCTCTCTGCACCACTTAGCCTGGCACTCAATAATATCAGATTCCTGGGTGCAGACAGTAATTACCAGAGTTTCCAAATCCCCTTTGATCTTTATCCAAGACTGCAAAGGCGAATCCCCAACATTCCACCCAATCAGAGGGATACGGCAGCACAAAAAATTCAAACGCTGCTTCAAAAAGAGTCATCCAAACAGACTCACCAGACCAAACAGGATCCAACTTTTACTCAGGATTCTTTTTAGTGCCAAAAAAGACAGGGGACTGGTGGCTTATTCTAGACCTCAGTGTCTTGAACAAGTTTGTTTGCTAGAGTCTCCCATGACCATCTGGAATTTTGTCTATCCTTTCATTTCTGGAGAAAGACAATTGTATGTACTCTATAGATCTTCAGGATGCGTATTACCACATAAAGATGGACAACCACTCCAGAAGATACCTCCACTTCCAGCTGGGAGACGGTCACTGCCAATTTCAAGCACTGTCCTTTGGTCTAACCACAGCCCCCAGGGTGTTCACCAAATGCATGGCAGTGGTAGCAGCTCACTTAATTGGGATTGATTTCTGTGTTCACTTGTGGATTTAACATTAAAAACTTTGGTTTTGACATCCGTGGCTCTGGCAGTTTGGTACTTCACTTGGTTTCTTGGTTTTAGTGTACCAAAGTTTGTTTTGGATTTAGCAGCTCACTTAAGGCTACAGGGATTCCATGTGTTTCTGTATCTAGACTGGCTCCTCACCGCCCCCACCAGATATCTATTGCATCATGCCTTGGACTCCGTCCTAGACCTTGCAGAGTACTTAGGCATTTCAATAAACAGGGGAAAATCAAAGCTGTCACCACGCAAGAGATAGAATTCATTGGAGCAACATTCAACATGAACTCCTGTATGGCTGCTCTACTTCTTTACAGGCTATAAAGGTTAAGATCACAGCTTCAAATGATACTCTCTCACAACAGAGTCCTGGCTCACTTAGTCTTACAGATCCTAGGGTCAATGACTGCAATAATCACTCTAGTGCCCTTGGCAAGGTACCATATGAGGTTGCACCAATGGCTGCTGGCATCACATTGGTCTCTATTAACACACCCAATGTCTTATGTAATCCGTATAACCAACTGATGCAGACAGGATCTAATGCGTTGGATGAAGTCAGAACAGGAATTATGGAGTCGCCCTTTCACCCCTGCTCAGCCAAAGGCTGTAGTGACCACGGATGCATCCCAAATGGAGTGGGGGTGGGGGGCATTTTCAGGGACAGACAGTCCAAAGCACTTAGTCCCCCTCAGAGGCCAATTTTCATATCAATATCCTGGAACTGAGGGATGTGCTTCTAGCATTGCGTGCATTTCAAGTTGACCCTTCCTTCAGGGACAATTGTTATCCAATCAGACAACATGTCAATGGTTTGGTACATCAACAAGCAATGAGGAACCAGATCTTACTCTTTATGTCGGGAAGCCCTAAGAGTGTGCCAATGATTTATTTATTTCTGTCTTTCTGATAGCAATGCACATTCTGGGGAATTCCAATGTGACTGCGGACAAACTGAGCAGATGCATTCTCCTGCCTCATGCATGGTCTCTCAGTCCCAATGTAGCGATAAAGATATTTCATCGCTGGGGTCAGCCTTAACTGTGACCTATTTGCATCTCCCATAAACCACAAATGCAGCAGCTACTTTGCCCTGTCCCCCCCTCAGGCCGAGTCCTTGAGAGATGCTCTTCTACATGATTGGCCCCCAGGACTGCTTTCCGCCTTTCTACATGATCCCCCAGTTGTTGAAGAAGGCTCAGTGGTCGAGAAGCAAAGTGATCCTCATTGTGCCTTATTGGCCCCGGAAAGTCTGGTTCCCCTTTCTTTGGCCTCACCTAATTCACTATCCGTGGACTCTGGATCCACCCCCAGACCTGTTGTCTCATCCTCAGGGGCTGGTCCATCCCAACCTACACAGTCTCAAGCTGATGGCTTGGTACCTCCACTTCATGTAATTGCCAGGCAGAAAAATCTGTCTTCTCCAGTACAGACGATTCTTCTGGCTTCCCATAAACCATCCACCAGAAAACTTTATCTTAGTAAATGGAACAGATTTGTGCTTTAGTCTCTTGCAGAAAAAAAATTACCCTTTTTTAGCCTCGATTGATAAGGCATTAGAATATTTGTCAACTATTTTCCAGTCAGGAGCCCCAGCTACTACTATTAGAGTTTACTTGGCTGCTATTTCAAATTTTCATAATGGTTTTGATGACCTTTCCTTAATGTCTCATCGCCTGTGCAAAACCTTCCTGAAAAGCATTATGCATTTGAAACCACCCTTTAAAGAACACATTGAACCTTGGAATTTAACATTAGATGTTATGTTGTCCATCTCGCCTTCCTTCTTTCTGGTTGTGTTCGGAGCCGATCTCTGCTCCGACTCGGCCACTTCTAAAGCTCGAAGAGACCTTAGTGGCTCGAGGCTAACCTCTTACCCTAGCATGCTTAGCTGTAGCTGCCCAGATGCCGCTTGCAGCGTCGAGATTGTCTTCTGCTGGCCTAGGCTAAGTAGTAATTTTTTCTATCAATATTTGTTATTGTTTAAGGCTAATTTCCTTTAAAAGTTTGTGTTTTTTTTTCTTTGTAACCCCTATCCTCGTTGCTGTTGTTAGGCTGTCGTTTTCTCTCAGGCCTTTCCCTGTGTGTAGTTGTCAGTGTCCCATTTTTTTTATTGAGGGTTGTTCCTTGTCCTATTTTCCCTCCTTGCTACCTAGGGAGAAGCCATTTTAGTTAGAGGACTTCTCCCTTTGGGAGCAGTAGCCGTTTAACTTAGAGGCTTCCCCCTTCTGCCCCTCTTGTTTCTTCCATAAAAAAATAAATAAATAAATAAAAGTTTTTCCAGTTGTTAGTCTTTTTGTTTGTGGTGTTTATAATATCCAAAGACATTCCTAAGCAGTCAGGATTCAAAAAATGCGACTCGTGTTGCCAAAAAATGTCCCTTACAGATGGGCACATGAGTTGTGTGTATTGTTTAGGTGCGGTCCACCTGCAGGATTTGTGCTGTGTTTGCCATGCCTTTAGCGCACAGGTTTTGCAGGAGAGGTGCAACAAACTTATTTTGAGAGAGTTATTGAAACCTCAGGTTGAAGTAGCATCGGATACTCAGCCCTCAAAAAAATCTGATGACAAACTGGCATCTTCATCTGCTCCATCTTCGGGGCTGACAAAGTCTAAATATAAATCTTCTGAACCTTTGGAGTGAATTGTTGGCTCCGAAGAGTCCTTGTCACCGGCGCCTCCATCTGTCACTTCGGAGCCATCCCTGACTCAAAAGAGATTGAGATCTTCTTTGCTGGACCTGGTGAGATCTGTGCCTCAGTCTCCACTTTTGCAGTCAGTGGCAGGTAGTCTCCGGTCCTCAGCCCACTCCTTTCGATCATCCAGGAGTTTATCAGATGATGATGTGGAGAGAGTGGTGAAGGGGCTCCTCAAGACACGGGTATTTGTTCAATTGTTGTCGGACCCAGCCCAGAAGGAAGTGGTGCCATTGTCTGAACCAGTCCCTGTCTCTATTCTTCCTCCAACTGCATCCAGTTTGGTGCCGGAGTGCATGGAAGTAGTGGTGGAACCGTCGGTTCCAAGAACCCTTGCCTTATCGGTTCCGACATCCGCTCCGACCTTCTCGATAGTCCACTCTGTCGAGGGGTCTGGGTGCCGAGACTTTCTCATCGGCTCTGAGGGGGGAAGTGGCATTGGACCCTTGCCCAACCCCGCTTTCTCCCTCGGAGCCTCAGCGCAGGTAAGTTCAGCTCCCACATCTGCCTCGGAGCCTTTGCCTTCAGAGCAGAGGAGGTTTCCAGGCTCCTTGGAGCCGGATCCTCCCTCCGTTTTGGACTTCAGTGCCTTCAAGGTGATGAGAAGTGTGCTGTCCACTGAGACAGCCCCACCCTCGGCTCCATTGGCTCTGTCCCCATTGATACCAGTGTCTGCCTCAGATCCTTCTCTCTGTCCCAAGCGTAGGGAACTGATGCCTCAGGATGCTCCACAGGGTGACCCCTCTTCTTCTGAGACCTCTGCTGAGCATGCCTCAGAGGAGATTCCCAGGAAGAAGAAATGTAAGAGGAAGCATGTGGACTCCCTTGAGTCAGTCACTTCTGACACAGAGTTGGATGACTCAGAAGGGTCCCTACAGTCCCCCTCTGAAGATGTCTCATTTTCAGACATCCTGGAGATCCTTAGGCAGAGGAAAAACTGGAAGTCCCTTGCCCCTTCTGAGAATGCGTCCGTGTACCTGGACTCATTTGGTTCCCGACCCTCCACCTCCTGGGTGTCTCTGCCTTTCGACCCACTTTTGTCTGTAGTGAGTCGAAAGGCATGGAGTGCTCCAGAGACCATAGAGCCCATTCCAAGAAGGCCTAACAAGTTCATGACCGCACCAGAGGACAAGACTTTTCTCTCTAAGGGCATGCCAGTTGATGATATGGTGGTGGCAGCAGCCACCAAGAAGGAACTCGCAGAGACTTCCTCTTCTATCCATCCACCAAACAAGGAGTCTAGAGCCACGGATAGGTATGGGAAGCATGTTTTCTCTTCAGCGGCCTTTACTCTTCAGTCGCTGAACTATTTGACACATTTCATAAGACTTCAGAGGGATATCCTTAAAGAGTTGGGAGATACCCACCAGGATCCTTCAGCTGAGGGAGCGGCTTCTAAGTCGGCTAACCAGCTAGCGACCCTAACGTCCATTGTTAACTGCTCCATGTATCTGTTTTCCTATGAGGCTGATGGAGCGAGTAGGGCTGCAGGCACAGAAGTGGCTCTTCGAGACACTCCTGGATGTGCCTTTGTCAATTTACGGAGCCCTTCAAGTCCTCCTTTATGAATGCCCCCTTTGACGGTTCGGTCTTGTTCAGGCTGCAAGTTCGAGAAACTCTTACCAGGAGTGAATGAGATGGCAAAACTCTCTCTGCTATAGAAGTCCCTTTTTCTACTCCATCCCAATCTTATCCCAAATGCCAAAAGAGTGGCAAAATGTGGTTCCGTAAATCCCAGGGAGCTTCGCCGGACACTCGTGGAGATAATTCCCCGAGGGGCAGAGGGGGAAATAATAACGGGCGATGTTGACCTCGCGGCGGGGGGGTCCACAACAGGGAGACAGAGATACATTCTCTGCCAGGCCCTTTCAGAATCCCTGAAGAATTACCCAGCTGCCCACCTCTGGAGGCAGTCAGGGGCAGAATATCACTGTACCCAAGAGCCTGGCAAGACAGAAGACATGTGGGTATGGTGCATAATATCCAGGGGTTACAAAATTCCCTTCTCCCAAACACCCCCAAGGAGTCAAAAAACATCAATTCCAGATGTTCCACCCAATCTTTGGGATCAAGCAGCCTTAGAAGTAAACAGTTTGCTGCAAAAAAAAGCCATTCAGGAAGTCCCTGCAGACCAGATCAAATCCAGAACTTACTCAAGGTTCTTTTTAGTTCCAAAAATGACAGGGGACTGGAGACCTCTCCTGGATCTCAGCAAGTTAAATAGGTCAGTAAAGAAGACCAAGTTCCGGATGGTGGCACTGCAGTCCATTCTACCCTTTTTGGGTCAGGACTATTGGATGTGCTCTATTGATCTCCAAGGCACTTACTACCATATAAAAATGGACAGGCAGTCCAGGAGACATTTACACTTCTGGCTGGGAGTCAGTTATTACCAGTTCAGAGATCTGACATTTGGGATTCCAGGTGTTTCCTTATCTAGATGACTGGCTCCTCACTGCCACTACTGAGCATCATCTCTTAACTCATTTACTCCGGAGCAGCTCAAAAAATGCTGACTGCTTACTTCCACCATAGGAACAACAGTGCAGCCTGAGCTCATTTTCAGATAATCCATTTGTAATACCATACAGAAAACTAATGTTAACCATAAGAGCTAGACTAAAAATGTAAATGCAAAAGTTGTTCAGCAGACACTGCCCTTTCCAGCAGTGTAAGTGTTGATAGCGTGCATCTAAGTAAGTCATTATGAAATATTTACCAATGAATGCTGATATTATGCATATTTTTTACCTTTTTGGTAAAATAAATCACAATATTATGGTGAATGTATCATGCAGACCCATACAATTTGTAATTAATTTGTTTGTATGAGTGTCAGCTTTAAAATGATACCTTAACCATTACTGTGTGATGCTCCTTTTACAGAGATATTCACAGAAATATGATTGCTGTTATATTTCTCATAATTGATAAATAAACAGAGTAATATCTCATCACCTGTAACAGAAAGAGACTACATATCAGTGTACACGTTGTGAGGCTCAATATCAGCTTCAAAATGTTGTGTCATGTGTTTCATCACCATGCTCCCTTGCAAAGATATGGGCATAATAATGAGAAATATGGCATATGTATAATTTTCATAATCCTACCATACTAAACAAACTGTGATATCTGTACATGTGTAAATCATACTGACAGTTCTTTTACCATGTTGTAAGGAGTAATACTGCCTTCAACATGAAGTATTACTTGGCACACTGACATGCTGCCTCACAAAGTTATTTACCAAAATATGAAAAAAAAATCATAATTTTCATAACCCAAGTCCTAAACAAACCATCATATCTGTACATGTGTACAGCATATAGACACATGTTGTAGCTATTAATGCTGTCTTCAAAATGAGGTATTACTTAGCATATTAACATGCTCCCTCGCAACATTATTTACCAAAATATGAAAAAAATCATAATTTCCATAATGTAAGCCCTAAACAAACTGTGATATTTGTACATGTGTACAGCACACCAGCACAGTTATTTTACCATGTTGTAAGGACTAATACTGTCTTCAAAATGAGGAATTACTTAGTATGTTGACATCTTTCCTTAGCAAAGTCATTTACTAAAATAAGGGAAATATCCATTTTCATAACCTCAGTCCTAAAAAAATTATATCTATAGATGTGTACAGTATACAGACACAGTTCTTGCATCATGCAGTAAGGACTAATATGTCCTCAAAATGAGGTATTACCTAGCACAATTACATGCTCCCTAGCAAAGTTATTTACCAAAATATGAAAAAACTCATAATTTCCATAACCTAAGTCCAAAAAGAAATATGATACCTGTACATGTCTTCAAAATGAGGTATTACTTAACACGTTGACATCTTTCCTTAGCAAAGTCATTTACTAAAATATAGAAAAATATTGTTAATTTAATTTAAATATCATTAATCAGAATCTTGCAAGCAAAGAAATTGTAACATCTGTCCATGTACGATACTCACACTTCCTATTATTACATGAAGTAGTGCATTTTGATAGTGGCTTAAAAAGGATCCCTCATTCATTACCTTACCATATTTCGTAGCAGAATTATTTACCAAAATGTGAAAAAATATCATAAATTTTATAACCCAAGTCATAAATAAACTGTCATATCTGTAGATGTGTAAAGCATACAGGCACAGTTAAATGATAAGATGTTCATTTGCACTAATTCATAGAAATATGAACCACGTAACCACAATGGATACCTTCACGTGTATCTTGCAAAAATTGGGGTAAAAACGACTTTGCATGACTCCACATTAACAGAAAGTCTGGCATGTGCATTCATCAGTGTGATAACGACTTTTAGTAATGTGAATAAAAGTGGCAGCCGCTGATGGCTTTACCTGACAAGTGATAATGACTCAGTGTTATATACTGTAACTATACATAAATAATGTGAGAATGACTTACATTTCATTACTGAAAGGTTTTTCATGTTCAGACAAATGTGATAATTGATGCACATAACCTGTTCAGCAAACATTCATTACATTCCAGGTGCAGGTATAATGTAAAAATTAGTCATTACTATCTGAGTAAATCAATAAAAGTAGTGAAACAATTTATATCTTCTCTATTCCCACCTATAAACACAGCAAAAATAAAGGAATATTGGCTTACTGTACAGGACTGCACAAGAAATGAAAAGAACGTTCAAGAAACAACTGTTTTCTGACCATCACTATGTATGTGAACACACAGGAGTAAAAAGAGATATTCCCAGCATTTCTATACACCATTCTCATTTGCACAGCTAGGCTTATATAAGCTATAGTGGTCATTAGCTTAGTATATACCTATGAACCATAAACAAAGATTGGCACATTTGTAAACACTTAAAATTTGCTGCAATTAGAACACAGAAACACTCAAATAATGCAGCTCTGACAAAACAATGTGAAAAACAAGTGACAAAACAGTGGACATGGTAGTGTAAGCCTTAGCACGCTTGTAGATTATGAGGCAAGCGTTGTGCAACTGCAACCCTTAAACAGTAGATGAAACTTCAGAAACAAAACTGCAGCCTACCAATGACCATTCCCATTAGTTGAAGTAACATACATTTTATATATATTTATTTATTCACACACACACACACACACACACATATATATATATATATATATATATATATATATACATAAGCATGCACCCCCCCCCCACACACACACGCATTTTATATACATATATATCATAGGAGGTTACTGGCCAATTGAAACACACACTGCCCTTGTAACCAATAAGTTCCTAATCAGTTGGTAGCATCATCTTGCTACTTCAGTGGCTGTCAAAATGCAGACACATCTTCCTCATATCTATGTATAAAGTACCATGTAGGCACCAACTTCCTCAGAAATGTTAGCATGCTCATGACGGTGCATAAAACCAGGTCATTCACATTTCCAGGACTAGTCACCATTCAGTCCTGTGATGTGATTTGTAGGTGTTCTGCTAACAGAAGACAAAAAAGTCACCCAGTCACCCTGGTTTGAAGTGTTTGTAAAGAATGGAAGACATACAGGCATATAATCTTAGTTACTTTCATAAGCCATTCATCTGAGGGTGCAGGAACATCACAGCATGCAACCTTGTTTGACAATCCCTATTCATGCAAAAAAGGTACGCTGTCATTGCACAATGTTTAGAGTGGTGAAGAGGCTCCTCAAGACACGGGTATTTGTTCAATTGTTGTCGGACCCAGCCCAGAAGGAAGTGGTGCCATTGTCTGAACCAGTCCCTGTCTCTATTCTTCCTCCAACTGCATCCAGTTTGGTGCCGGAGTGCATGGAAGTAGTGGTGGAACCGTCGGTTCCAACAACCCTTGCCTTGTCGGTTCCAACATCCGCTCCGACCTTCTCGATAGTCCTCTCTGTCGAGGGGTTTGGGCACCGAAACTCTCTCATCGGCTCTGAGGGGAGAAGTGGCATCGGACCCTTGTCCTACCCCGCTCTCCCCCTCGGAGCCTCAGCGCAGGTAAGTTCAGCTCCCACATCTGCCTCGGAGCCTTTGCCTTTGGAGCAGAGGAGGTTTCCAGACTCCTTGGAGCCGGATCCTTCCTCCGTTTTGGACTGCAGTGCCTTCGAGGTGATGAGAAGTGTGCTGTCCACTGAGACAGCCCCACCCTCGGCTCCATTGGCTCTGTCCCCATTGATACCAGTGTCTGCCTCAGATCCTTCTCTCTGTCCCAAGCGTAGGGAACTGATGCCTCAGGATGCTCCACAGGGTGACCCCTCTTCTTCTGAGACCTCTGCTGAGCATGCCTCAGAGGAGATTCCCAGGAAGATGAAATGTAAGAGGAAGCATGTGGACTCCCTTGAGTCAGTCACTTCTGACACAGAGTTGGATGACTCGGAAGGGTCCCTACAGTCCCCCTCTGAAGATGTCTCATTTTCAGACATCCTGGAGATCCTTAGGCAGAGGAAAAACTGGAAGTCCCTTGCCCCTTCTGAGGACGCGTCCGTGTACCTGGACGCATTTGGTTCCCGACCCTCCACCTCCTGGGTGTCTCTGCCTTTCGACACACTTTTGTCTGTAGTGAGTCGAAAGGCATGGAGTGCTCCAGAGACCATAGAGCCCATTCCAAGAAGGCCTAACAAGTTCATGACCGCACCAGAGGACAAGACTTTTCTCTCTAAGGGCATGCCAGTTGATGATATGGTGGTGGCAGCAGCCACCAAGAAGGAACTCGCAGAGACTTCCTCTTCTATCCATCCACCAAACAAGGAGTCTAGAGCCATGGATAGGTATGGGAAGCATGTTTTCTCTTCAGCGGCCTTTACTCTTCAGTCGCTGAACTATTTGACACATTTCATAAGACTTCAGAGGGATCTCCTTAAAGAGTTGGGAGATACCCACCAGGATCCTTCAGCTGAGGGAGCGGCTTCTAAGTCAGCTAACCAGCTAGCGACCCTAACGTCCATTGTTAACTCCTCAATGTATCTGTTTTCCTACGAGGCTGATGGAGCGAGTAGGGCTGCAGGCACAGAAGTGGCTCTTCGAGACACTCCTGGATGTGCCTTTGTCAATTTACGGAGCCCTTCAAGTCCTCCTTTATGAATGCCCCCTTTGACGGCTCGGTCTTGTTCAGGCTGCAAGTTCGAGAAACTCTTACCAGGAGTGAATGAGATGGCAAAACTCTCTCTGCTATAGAAGTCCCTTTTTCTACTCCATCCCAATCTTATCCCAAATGCCAAAAGAGTGGCAAAATGTGGTTCCGTAAATCCCAGGGAGCTTCGCCGGACACTCATGGAGATAATTCCCCGAGGGGCAGAGGGGGAAATAATAACGGGAGATGTTGACCTCGCGGTGGGGGGGTCCACAACAGGGAGACAGAGATACATTCTCTGCCAGGCCCTTTCAGAATCCCTGAAGAATTACCCAGCTGCCCACCTCTGGAGGCAGTCGGGGGCAGAATATCACTGTACCCAAGAGCCTGGCAAGACAGAAGACATGTGGGTATGGTGCATAATATCCAGGGGTTACAAAATTCCCTTCCCCCAAACACCCCCAAGGAGTCAAAAAACATCAATTCCAGATGTTCCACCCAATCTTCGGGATCAAGCAGCCTTAGAAGTAAACAGTTTGCTGCAAAAAAAGCCATTCAGGAAGTCCCTGCAGACCAGATCAAATCCAGAACTTACTCAAGGTTCTTTTTAGTTCCAAAACGACAGGGGACTGGAGACCTCTCCTGGATCTCAGCAAGTTAAATAGGTCAGTAAAGAAGACCAAGTTCCGGATGGTGGCACTGCAGTCCATTCTACCCTTTTTGGGTCAGGACTATTGGATGTGCTCTATTGATCTCCAAGGCACTTACTACCATATAAAAATGGACAGGCAGTCCAGGAGACATTTACACTTCTGGCTGGGAGTCAGTTATTACCAGTTCAGAGATCTGACATTTGGGATTCCAGGTGTTTCCTTATCTAGACGACTGGCTCCTCACTGCCACTACTGAGCATCATCTCTTAACTCATTTACTCCAGAGCAGCTCAAAAAATGATGACTGCTTACTTCCACCATAGGAACAACAGTGCAGCCTGAGCTCATTTTCAGATAATCCATTGTAATACCATACAGAAAACTAATGTTAACCATAAGAGCTAGACTAAAAATGTAAATGCAAAAGTTGTTCAGCAGACACTGCCCTTTCCAGCAGTGTAAGTGTTGATAGCGTGCATCTAAGTAAGTCATTATGAAATATTTACCAATGAATGCTGATATTATGCATATTTTTTACCTTTTTGGTAAAATAAATCACAATATTATGGTAAATGTACCATGCAGACCCATACAATTTGTAATTAATTTGTTTGTATGAGTGTCAGCTTTAAAATGATACCTTAACCATTACTGTGTGATGCTCCTTTTACAGAGATATTCACAGAAATATGATTGCTGTTATATTTCTCATAATTGATAAATAAACAGAGTAATATCTCATCACCTGTAACAGACAGAGACTACATATCAGTGTACAAGTTGTGGGGCTCAATGTCAACTTCAAAATAATGCATCGTGTGGTAAATCACCATGCTTCCTTGCAAAGATATGAGAATAATAATGAGAAATATGGCAGATGTATAATTTTCATAATCATAACATACTAAACAAACTGTAATATCTGTACATGTGGAAATCATACAGACACAATTATTTTACCATGTTGTAAGGAGTAATACTGTCTTCAAAATGAAGTATTACTTGGCACATTGACATGCTGCCTCACAAAGTTATTTACCAAAATATGAAAAAAAATTATAATTTTCATAACCCAAGTCCTAAACAAACCATCATATCTGTACATGTGTACAGCATACAGACACATGTTGTAGCTATTAATGCTGTCTTCAAAATAAGGTATTACTTAGCATATTAACATGCTCCCTCGCAACATTATTTACCAAAATATGAAAAAAAATCATAATTTCCATAATGTAAGCCCTAAACAAACTGTGATATTTGTACATGTGTACAGCACACCAGCAGAATTATTTTACCATGTTGTAAGGACTAATACTGTCTTCAAAATGAGGAATTACTTAGTATGTTGACATCTTTCCTTAGCAAAGTCATTTACTAAAATAAGGGAAATATCCATTTTCATAACCTCAGTCCTAAAAAAAATGATATCTATAGATGTGTACAGTATACAGACACAGTTCTTGCATCATGCAGTAAGGACTAATATGTCTTCAAAATGAGGTATTACCTAGCACAATTACATGCTCCCTAGCAAAGTTATTTACCAAAATATGAAAAAACTCATAATTTCCATAACCTAAGTCCAAAAAGAAATATGATACCTGTACATGTCTTCAAAATGAGGTATTACTTAACACGTTGACATCTTTCCTTAGCAAAGTCATTTATTAAAATATAGAAAAATATTGTTAATTTAATTTAAATATCATTAATCAGAATCTTGCAAGCAAAGAAATTGTAACATCTGTCCATGTACGATACTCACACTTCCTATTATTACATGAAGTAGTGCATTTTGATAGTGGCTTAAAAAGGATCCCTCATTCATTACCTTACCATATTTCGTAGCAGAATTATTTACCAAAATGTGAAAAAATATCATAAATTTTATAACCCAAGTCATAAATAAACTGTCATATCTGTAGATGTGTAAAGCATACAGGCACAGTTAAATGATAAGATGTTCATTTGCACTAATTCATAGAAATATGAACCACGTAACCACAATGGATACCTTCACGTGTATCTTGCAAAAATTGGGGTAAAAGCGACTTTGCATGACTCCACATTAACAGAAAGTCTGGCATGTGCATTCATCAATGTGATAACGACTTTTAGTAATGTGAATAAAAGTGGCAGCCGCTGATGGCTTTACCTGACAAGTGATAATGACTCAGTGTTATATACTGTAACTATACATAAATAATGTGAGAATGACTTACATTTCATTACTGAAAGGTTTTTCATGTTCAGACAAATGTGATAATTGATGCACGTAACCTGTTTAGCAAACATTCATTACATTCCAGGTGCAGGTATAATGTAAAAATTAGTCATTACTATCTGAGTAAATCAATAAAAGTAGTGAAACAATTTATATCTTCTCTATTCCCACCTATAAACACAGCAAAAATAAAGGAATATTGGCTTACTGTACAGGACTGCACAAGAAATGAAAAGAACATTCAAGAAACAACTGTTTTCTGACCATCACTATGTATGTGAACACACAGGAGTAAAATGAGATATTCCCAGCATTTCTATACACCATTCTCATTTGCACAGCTAGGCTTATATAAGCTATAGTAGTCATTAGCTTAGTATATACCTATGAACCATAAACAAAGATTGGCACATTTGTAAACACTTAAAATTTGCTGCAATTAGAACACAGAAACACTCAAATAATGCAGCTCTGACAAAACAATGTGAAAAACAAGTGACAAAACAGTGGACATGGTAGTGTAAGCCTTAGCTCGCTTGTAGATTATGAGGCAAGCGTTGTGCAACTGCAACCCTTAAACAGTAGATGAAACTTCAGAAACAAAACTGCAGCCTACCAATGACCATTCCCATTAGTTGAAGTAACATACATTTTATATATATTTATTTATTTACACACACACACACACACACACACACACATATATATATATATATATATATACATAAGCATGCACCCCCCCCCACACACACACACACACGCATTTTATATACATATATATCATAGGAGGTTACTGGCCAATTGAAACGCACACTGCCCTTGTAACCAATAAGTTCCTAATCAGTTGGTAGCATCATCTTGCTAGTTCAGTGGCTGTCAAAATGCAGACACATCTTCCTCATAACTATGTATAAAGTACCAAGTAGGCACCAACTTCCTCAGAAATGTTAGCATGCTCATGATGGTGCATAAAACCAGGTCATTCACATTTCCAGGACTAGTCACCATTCAGTCCTGTGATGTGATTTGTAGGTGTTCTGCTAACAGAAGACAAAAAAGTCACCCAGTCACCCTGGTTTGAAGTGTTTGTAAAGAATGGAAGACATACAGGCATATAATCTTAGTTACTTTCATAAGCCATTCATCTGAGGGTGCAGGAACATCACAGCATGCAACCTTGTTTGACAATCCCTATTCATGCAAAAAAGGTACGCTGTCATTGCACAATGTTTTAACCTTATTAGTGTATATTCATTTTAAAAACTGCATAATGGATCCTTACAGAAAGGCTACTCCCCCACTTAATTTCTACAGAAACAAAACACAAAATGTTCTCACATGAAGTCACTTCTGTGCAAAAATGAAATGTTTAGCTCTAAGTGAATGCCCAACATGATTAGTTTATCCATCAGTTTTAATTTTTAGTAGCAGCAAATACTTTTACACAGTACTTCTGCCACAAAACATTTGGCTTTTGATGAAAGCCCTGTATAATATGAAAAAAATAAAATCTGTTGTAACTTCTTGGCTGCTGTATCGGGAAGCATCACTCCCATTATTAGCCTGTTGCCAAAAAGTCAGAGGCACACAAATAGCATGGAAACTGATTTTTCTTTGTCATAAAGCAGAGTGCACAGGGGGGAACCTGTGCTGTTGGAACAATGAGGAAACATCAAGACTGTCACTTAGGTTCATAGGTGTGTACTAGGCTAATGGCCCTGGAACCTTTACAAGCCTAGCCCATAGAAGTGCCCTGGCATTGTGTCACCCGACGTTAGCAGAGCCACTGGAGTGATCCCCGGGTTGAACTTTCTATTTCCCATTTACTCATCAAGATTTCTCTTGAAGAGGGCCAATGAGGTGCTCTGCTTGACATGTATGGGAAGTCTATTCCAGAGCATGGGCAGTCTCTGGGTTATGAACCTGTCCCTCCAGCATGTTCTTTTGATTGTGGTAATGAGGTTGAGGTCTCTGGAATACACAGGAGGTCCACCAGAGAGATATTTTGGAATTTACCATTATACTTAGAGCAGGACTTTATGGGATTAGACTAGCCTTGCTGCTGACTCTTAGGACAGCTACTCGGATTTCCGGCATATGCGAGTGGAGAAGAAATGTATGTTGCCTTGCAAGTCGGAAGCTGGGAATGTTTATAGAGTAGTTTCTAGGAAGTTTTGGCACTTAAGTATGGGCTTAGTGGTATCATGGAGGGATATGCTTACTAAAAGTGGGTTGATACATACATCTCTTGTATATTTTACCATCAACCAGTAGAAGCAATAAAACAGACAGTAAGCTTAGGGCAGTTATTACACTACCTTAGAACATTCAATGTGAACAAACTGGCCACAAGATAGGATAAGAACACATTGTTCAGTTGTGTTGTCAGATGGCGGAGAATTAGGGCTCCTCATAGTAACCTGAGATTGGAGGGAGACTACTAAACCCACCCCAAATACTTGGGAATTAAATATTCTGGCCAATACTATGAGGTTAGGTTAGAAAGTAACTATTCTTGTGTTTGTGAGGTAAATGCTTTAACCATTATATCAATCCCTCCTCCACACAAAAATCTGTCAGAAGCAAGATGTGAACCCACACCTCCATCTGGATACCATAATTCCTGTGAGCCTTACACCACTAGGCCATCCTGGCAATGCTTTTAAATGAATAAATTACCTATTTTACTTCCAAACCTAATTTCTTCACCCTACCATTCCACATTCAACACTATGACTCTGTTTTCATTAAACATGAGTCCAAATTATACATGCTGTAAATCCCATAATACAACCAACAACACCTTTGCAAACAACCTCAACCCTACCATCACTATCTCTGCCAAAGGAAGGGAAATCAATCAAACAAGCATCTAAATTGCATAATTTCCACCGACATCTGACTTTCTACACCAGTTTCTTCTCTTGTAGCACCTTCACCATATACCCCCTTGAATCTGACATTGCTTTGAAACCATACAAGCCCCCTTAGCACTCACCTGGCACTCATTTAAAATGTTAACTTTTGTTGTTGATATGTTTATTTCACATCCAATACCTCCCAACTGGCCAGATTTTTCCTCATATTAATGGTCTGTTCCTCATAACATTTGTGGTTTTCTGGCAAATATTCGTGGACTAGAATCACTAAATAACGAAACAAAGTTCTGACTTCTTGTGTGTTTTGGGCTCTTGCCTCCTGACCACTGCCTTTGTCCAGATTTCTTGGGCTAAGAGGTTAAGAGGTGTGATCCAGCTTAAAGTGGCTACCATGCTAAACATACAGCGACACTTATTATACCAATTCCAACATCCAAATCTAGCTAAACGAACCCTTTATCATGCTAAATATACATTTACACTTTGATCAAGGTGTAAAACTGGTATCTATTCTGTACTACCAATACCCAGTCCCATGAACTCCCTGACATGATTAACCACATTACTTTTCTGTACTTTTTATCATCATCACTCTTCACTGCCTCTAAGGACTAAGATAACAAATTTTTACTAATCAAAATCCACAGAGAAGATCTGTTACAAACCTTCCTCTTCTTGGGCTACCTAGATGCAGTAGTGACCAGAGATGGGACTACAGAATAAAAGTGGTTAAAAGATGACAACCTTAATCATTTGCAATAAGCTGTCAACACGACTGAGTGGAAACAACACGTTCTTTAAATCACAGACTCCCAGCGAGTGTATAAATAATCCAAAAGCTACCTACTTGCAAGAGAACAATAAAAGATCACAGCCTAAATCCTCAACACTATACTGCAATGCACCCATGTGAGAACAGCCCTCAAACTTACCTTTTTTTTTTGTTGTTGATAGGTCCATTTCACTACTGGCTCTGAATTTCTTTCTGCAGATCGCTGGTTAACAGTAACCGTTACCAAGTGCACAAGGGATTATGGGGCACAATCATTATTTTAGGTGCACTAGCTGTTTAATGATATGCAGAGATGTTCAAAATCCCCAAATGTAGGGGTAGTGTTCTCATTTTGTTTAAAACATCAACAAGAAGTGCAGGCTCCAACTATCAAGTCTTTTAATATTATGTATAAACATTCAGATGAGAGGGTCAAACATGTATTTAAATGTAAAAGTTAACCCTGCTTACCTAGACACTTTTAATTTCTACATACTGGCATAGTACCTTTTGAAAAGGAAGTGTATTTATTGGGGTGGGTTTAGTTAGGTTTATACTACTATGACAGTTTTAGTTACCCAGTCTGCATGATATTTGTCAGAGTTTAAAAAAGTAAGCTTAAAAAAAAAGTTTGAGTCAGAGGGCTGGGAATTGGAAAGGAACATCATTGAACACTATCTTAAACTATACGTCCCTACACCTAGCAATAAGGAAATAGCTGACAATTTAATAACTAAACAAGAAACAAGATTAATGCTAATGTAGGTTTAAAAGAAAATTTGTGTCAGAGGGTTAGGAATCAGAAAGGAATGTCAGTGAACACTAACTTAAACTACACCTAGCGATAAGGAAATAATTAGCAGTGGATTTACATTGTGCTCCTGAACTTAGTTGCGTTCCTAGACAACCTCAGATGTAACATACCAGAATAGCTAACACCTCAGTGAGCACTCGTTTGTAACCTTAGACACGCCCTGTGAAGGTACTCGGGGTTAATGAGATAAAGGCCAAGAACCACACAATTCACACTTGTGCACATCTAGGAATCACAATAAACTACGAAAAATCTGCCTTGTTGCCCTCTCAGTGTATTACTTTCATAGGCACTCAGCTAAATACAAGAGACATGATAGCCAAGCTCCCACAAGAAAGGGTGCTTGCCATTCATCGTCAGGTCTCTCTTCTCTTGTCAAAGTCAAAGGTTCAGGCACGATTAGTCCTAAAGGTCTTGGGTTTGATGGCGGCTGCCATTACTCTAGTACCATTAGCTCGTTACCATATGAGGATTTTGCAAAGGCTCCTCTTCACTCAGTGGTCTTATCAGGAGCTACCAATGTCACACATGATCTTAATCATGGATGCTTGCAATAAAGATCTACAGTGGTGGCTTCACTCTCCCCTAGTCACTCTATGTAGACCCTTTGTAGTTCCTCTTCCGGTAGCCACAGTGACCACGGATGCTTCCCAGATGGGGGGGCTTTATCTGGGACAGACAATATAAGGAACTTGGCAACCTCACGGGTACCATTTGCACATCAATGTCCTGGAGATGAGAGTGGTGTTATTAGCATTGCAAGCACTTCAAGACTCTCTTCCCGTGGGCTATATAGCAATTCAAACTGACAACATGTCAGTAGTGTGGTACATCAACAAACAGCGTGGAACCAAATCTTACCACTTGTGTTGGGAGGCCCTTCGAGTATGGCAATGGGCAATTTCCTCTCAGCGTTTTCTGGTTGCAGCACACATTCTGGGGAAGTCCAAGTGATAGCAGACAAGCTCAGCAGGGCACTTCTCATGCCCCACGAGTGGTCTCTGAAACAAGATGTGGCAGATATGATTTTCAGGAGATGGGGCCAGCTATGCTGTGATCTTTTTGCCTCATACCTAAAAAACAAATGCAGCAGCTACTTTGCCCTAGCTCCTCCACCGGGACAGTCACCCAGAGATGCACTTATCCACGATTGGCCCCCCCGGGATTCTTTATGCCTTTCCTTTAATTCCAAAAGTTCTTCAGAAAGCGAAGTCATTGAGTCACAAGCCGAGGAGTCTTAGATTCTGGACCCAGTTCCAGATCTCCTAACACATCAGTCTGGTGCTCTTCCTCCCTCCATTCAAATTCTCAAGCTGACAACTAGATTTCTCCACTTCCAGTCCTAGCCAGGCTTCCAGATATCTCACCTATGGTTCAATATATTCTAGTCTCTTCTCACAAACCAACTACTAGAAAACTTTATACTAGTAAATGGAAGAGGTTCTCTTTCTGGGCAGAACAAAATGACACTGATCCGTTTACCGCACCAGTTTCAAAAATTTTGGACTTCCTGGCCAAAACCTTTGAAAAAGGAGCAGCAACTGCTACAATTTGAGTTCAGCTGGTTGCTATTTCCAATTTCATGTGGGTCTCATGGGTTCTAATGTCATGTCCCACAAGCTATGTAGGGCCTTTTTAAAAGGTGCTACTCTATTAAGGCCTCCCATCTGAGAACCTCTCCATCCTTGGGATTTCAATCTAGTGCTAGCAGCTGTAATCCTCCCTCCTTTTGAACCAGCCGCTTCTTGTCCTCTTAAATTCATATCATGGAAGACTCTTTTTCCTGATTGTAATTAAATCAGCTAGATGGGTTTCCGAGTTACAGGCACTTTCCATCCGCTCTCCTTATATGATTTTTCACAAGGATAGAGTATCTCTGAGAACAAATCCTTCCTTCTTACCAAAAGTGTGTTCAGAGTATAATTTGAATCAGTCCATTGAACTCCCTCTATACTTTCCAAATTATGGCAACAGGACAGAGTATAAGCTACATCAGCTGGATGTCCACAGGCAGTTACGATTTTATCTTCAAAGAACCAAGGACTTCAGAAAATCAGATCAGCTGTTTGTATCCTTCTCACAGAGTAAGCAAGGTTCACTAGTTTCCAAAGTGACCTTGTCAAAATGGCTTTCCAATGCTATTACTTATGCTTATGAGTCTCGGAATGTGTCTATCCTGGGAAAGGTAAGCGGCACTCTTCTAGGTCCTTGGCTACCTCCATAGCTTTTCAAGCCAAGCTTCCAGTAGATACTATTTGTGCAGCAGCAACATGGGCTACTCCCCATACCTTCATTACTCATTACAAAGTAGACATGTCCTCTCGGAACAGGGCATCTTTTGGTTCCACTGTTCTGAAGTCTGTTTTCCAGGGATCCACCCAGGATTTAGGTGCTGGGGATGCTGTCCCAACCAGAAAGAAGGAAGGCAAGATGGACAACATAACATAAAGAAGTTATGTTCTTACCATAACGTTCCATGTTTGTTGTCCTGTATCTCTCCTTCCTTCTTGCGTCCCTCCCTCCTTCCCCCATCCTGGATAATTGAGAGGCATTTCCTTTTTTGGCTGTTTTGGCTGAGTTTCCTTTGTTTTTCAACTATTGGTATACTCTTTGTCACCTTTGTTGTTCTGTTGTTCTGGTGCAAGGACGCAGTATTGTTTTAGTTACCTCCTTTATTTGCTAAATTATACTTCTTATATCTAGTGGTTAGTTCTGACAAACGAGATCTGGGTAGCTACTGCTAAGCATGCTGGGATAAGGGGTTAGCCTTGAGCCAGTAAGGGCTCTTCGAGCTTTAGAAGTGGCCAAGTCGGAGCCGAGATCAGCTCCGAACCCAACCAAAAAGAAGGAAGGTGAGATACAGGACAACAAACATGGAACGTTATGGTAAGAACATAATGTTTTTACAAAGTTTAACCCATCAACTCCTTGAATCAGCAGCCACCTGTGATATCAAATTCTTTTCATGGAAGATCCATTTCCTAGTGGCCATGACATCAGCCAGGAGAATATAAGAATTACAGGCTTTGTGCGTGAAATGTCCATGCATTATTTTTCACAAAGTGAGAGTATCACTTAGAACCATCCCCTCTTTCCTTCCTAAGGTTGTATTGGACTCAAATATTAACCAAGCTATAGACTTACCAGTTTTTTTTCCAAACGTCTCAAACAAGGGAGAATATTGTTTACATTTGTTGGATGTGCACAGACAATTAAGTTTTTATTTGAATAGAACGAAATTCTTTAGAAAATCAGACCAATTGATTTTGTCCTTTTCAGGCACTCGACTGGGCAAACTGGTTTCCAAAGTTACTTTATCAAAATGGTTGAGAGATTGCATCACCTTTGTTTATGACCAGAATAAATTGAACCTATCAACAAAGATCAAGACTCATTCTACCAGATCAATTTACACTTCAGTAGCCTTTCATTCTAGAGCCTCTATGGATGATATTTGTGCAGTGGCCACTTGGGCTACCCTGCATACCTTTAGCACTCATTGCAAATTGGATGCAGTCTCCAGGGGAAGAGCATCCTTTGGCTCTATGGTGCTCAGGAATATCTTTCCATAGGGCCTCCCGGGAGATAAAGTAGCTAGGGACTCTATCCCAACAGTCAAGAATGAATGAATGAAGATTGACAATATCAGATAAAGAAGTTATGTTCTTACCATAATGTTCCATCTGTGTTGTTGATCTTCATTCATTCTTGACATCCCCCCTTCAACCCCCTCCAAAGACTCCTGGAGGTTTGGATCTAGTACCGGTTTTGTGGTAAGGCAGTTGCTCAGACAAAGCTTCTACATTTTATTTCTATGGGCAAAACTCGATCTGATGGGAAGGGAAGAGAGGCACTATGTGTAGCCTTAGCTCAAGAGTTTCTGGCTGGTGCAAGCTTGTTACAACGGCCGAGTCAGTTCCGAGGACAGAACCAAAACCCAGCAGTCAAGAATGAATAAAGACTGGCAACCCAGATGGAATGTTATGGTAAGAACATAACTTCTTTTTTTATAATCAGACAGTTTTAAATGTTGTGTCATGCATTATTAACAAACATAATGGAGTTTCTAACTTATATGAGTTCATACATTTTGTACCAGCGTTTAGGCCATATAGTCATCTAGTAATGCTGACTCCAGGATTTCTAGATCAAACACTTTGTCACCAGCCCACAAATGTAGTTGGCTCTTCAATGATTCTAAATTCTTACTGTCTCTAATATGAAGCAGCAATTTATTTCATAATATCACCAATCTTTGAGTTAAGTAAGAGTGACATAATTGTGTCCTTCTAGCACAAGCATAGCTGGCTCAACCAGTGCCTTGTGCTGGTACCACGAACCAGCTCTCTACCCAGACCTCTCAACTGTCCCTGTTTTGTAGGGACACCCCCTGATAATTCTGAAAGGTTTGTTCCATTCCTCCTAAAACTGGAAATCATTTTGAGAATTTCTAAGATAATAGTGTCAACATTTAAATGTGTCCTTAATTTGTGGCCTTTTCCCTGGTTATTTTTTATTTTGTTCCAAATTTTATTAGTAAAACACTTTGTGCCCTGGGCAGTTGCCCCTCTCACCCTGCCCTAGCTATGCTACTACTTTATAGTACCTTAATCAGACTTCATTGCCTGATGTCCCTCTGTTAAACTACAGTTTTAAATTTTTTAAGATAGCTTGCAAACTAGGGTCATGAAAGACTTTGTAGGCAAATGCTAACTTGCCACAAACGTAACTTTAATGAATAGTAAATGAATGGAGGTATTTGTATCTATTATTGTAATTGTAATGGGCATGACTTCGTTGAAGGTTGAACGTCGAGCTGGCACCTCGGCGTTCGTGAAAATCTACTGCCAATTATTAGCGGACCAGAGTTCCACTGTGGTGACCCCTAACCGGGAAAAGACGAAAAACAAACAAACAATTGTAATTGTAATCTTTGAGAAGTCAAATTATCTTGGTGAATTTTTCTGTGCTCTGTCTCAAGATACTTTAACAGATATTCATTGTATATATAAAATGTTATTGTATTTAGACTAGTCTAATATATGTTTAATATAGTAATGTAAGACACATCTCACTTGTAGAACATGTATCCCATTTGATACAGTTTTATTTCTTATCAGTTGAGCATGTGTTTCAAAAGAAAGATTAGTATTCATGATTATTCCAAGATCTTTATATTGGATTATCTCCTTTAGTGAATATTCTAGTAGGAGCACAAGTAAATGAAGTGCAGTCTCTGCAAAATACATTGTGTTACATTTGTTATAACTAAAATGTGTACCAGCTTTCTGTGCCCAGTCACCAATCTGTCTCGTAGAAGAACTTACATGTTCAGTATCAGATGCATTTAGTGCTCTGAACCCAGTGTTACAATTGTTTGCATTCATATGTATCCAGCATCTCTTAGATCTGAAAATAGAGGCAAATAAAATACTAAATAATGTTGGTCCAAGAACCCTGCCTTATGGAGCTCCAAAATTAATAAGAAGAGAATCAGGGCTTACGTATTGTATGGTTAGGCACTGGGCTCTATCAGTTAACCATGACGTAATTCACTTTATCAGGAATATATTGACCTTAGCCTTGATAAGGTTTTGTTAGATTACATGGTGAGGAAGGGAGTCAAAGTCCTAGGTTAAGTCTAAGAACTTCACATGTGAGACCTAGATCAAGAACCTTTAGTAATTTGACAATAAAAACTTAACTTGTCAATGTAGATCCACTCATTACAAAACCATGTTGATCTAAGTCCAGAATGGTGGTGTCTCTGTTGTTGTTCCCCAGTATTTCAGCAATGCATCTTTTGAAGAATTTGTCCAGAATGGAAGTGACACTAACAGGTCTGTTGTTGTTAACAGCAGTTTTATTACCTTTGTTATATATTGATATTAAAGTAGATGTTTTCCACAAGCTGGGAACAGTATCTGTTTGTAATAGCTTATTAAATATTAGGTTCATAGGTTTATAGTTTCATACTAGGCTATCTGCCCTAGGGCATTTATAAGCCTAGCCAGAGTGTGTTTGGCTTTCGCCACCCATTTTAAATGAATTTTGCTATGCCCTTTTTCGAGGTTAGTATACTGTGCCTCTTACATGTAATATTGGTAGAAAGTGATTTTTAATTGTCAGTAACTTTATGGAGAGGATCGAATCAGGGCCCATAAAAGTTGAATTCTTTATTTTATTAAAAATTTTCTGTCTTCCCCAGAGGTATCCTAGAGCAAGTTAAACTGTCAGGAATTACATTGTTAGTTGATAATCTGTCAAAAGTAGATCTAACAGTGAAATGTGTTGTGTTGTGTTGGTTGAACAGATGTGCTATCTTCAAAGGATAATTTATTTTACTGCTTTCACATTTTATAGAGTTTACTGGCTGATAAGAATTTTTAATACTATTAATATACTTATAAAACCTTTGCTTCTTATTCTTATTCACAGCAACTTTGTTATCAAAACCTATTTTGATGATACTGTTCTCCTGTTCTGACTTGTATCCATTTGTAAGCAGATAATTTTTAAAGAAATTTTATTTTATTTAGCATTTGATTACTGGGAATAGTACAACTGAGATGACTGGCATACCCCCTTTTCAGTAGAGGTCTGGGAAGAAAATCTCCATATTTAGGTACTTTATATAGTAATTACAAACAGCTTATTTATTTATTTATTTGTTTATTTATTTGCAGTTTGTTAACTGGGGAAGTCTACTGGGTCATATTGAGCCCATTTTTAGTGGAAGCCCGGAGAGGAAAGCTCCACAGTGAATATAGAAGTTGCACAGTACAAACAGAACAAAATTTTAAAGTACAGTTATACAATTACAAAGCTGGGTTAAAACTGAAATTGAAAAGCACATGGAAAGTATGATCATACATTGGCAGTTTACAAAACAAGTTTTAAAAATTAGCCATTTATAAACATACTTTTTAATCAGCATGTACATCCTGTTTATATATATTATAACTTTATTGGGTGGTGTAAGCTATGGTACCTTGCTGGCTAGGCTTACATAGGCCCTTGGGCCGATAGCCTAGTACCTACCTATGAACCTATATATATATATATATATATATATATATATATATATATATATATATATATGTGTGTGTGTGTGTGTGTGTATATATATATATATATATATATATATATATATATATATATATATATATATACTGTATACAGGTATATGGATATATATATATATATATATATATATATATATATAGGTATATATTTATATATATTTAAAAAAAACAAGTAATCTCCATGGTATCACCGAAGTCTCAAAACAACCCACTAAACAAGTGTAGTGGGTCCAAAAACAAAACGGTGTAAGAAACGTCTCTGTGTGGAAGATTTTCATTCCATATATCTCTAGTTAATCACTCTATATTAATCACATCAGACAAAAGTAGTATTAGTAGCAAATTTAAACTCATCTTAAGTAAAAAAAAAATAAAAATAAAAAATATATAATTGTACAGAATTACTAAGTATTCGAAAGTAATCCAAGCAAGGCAGGTAGTCTGCTTCCAGTCGAAAATCCTTTATTAAGTACACAGGCAAGCGATCCAAGCAAAACAAAAATAGAGTAATAGTTTCCTCACAAGCTTTATATATATATATATATATATATATATATATATATATATATATATATATATATATGAATACATGCATATGACCGAGCGACCAATAGTCGAATTGTGGCTTCCTCGAAACTAAATGTTGAAGCTCCAGGTGTCAAACGGTCAGAATATTGCATGAAATTCCGAATTCAACATTTCTGACCACTCTACCAACTAAACAAGCACTGCCATGGGTCAAAAGGGGGGGGGGTTGTTGTTCGACATAACTGAGTTCACAATTATGCGAAGTCGCCGTACTGCCATCACACATTTTCCGGTCGGCCATCCACCAGCCGACCAAATGCATGTATTCCTCACTCACACACACACACACATATATATATATATATATATATATATATATATATATATATATATACTTTTTATCAGGCAAGGGAATGGTTTATTGTGCTGTAAAACAAAGTGTTACTGGTACACATGTTAAATTCACATCCCTTTCCCCATCAGTGTAACATTCTAGCTGGTCCTGCCCCACTTAGTAGCAGTGACGAGGCAAGTAAAGAGAAGAGTTAAAAAGTTTTATGGGGAGAGGTAAGTAGAGAATTATGTGCAAGTACAGTTCCAGGTAATGGAGAGGTAAGAGTGCAGAGAGGATTTTAAATTGATAGGTTTATGGACAGTTCTGAGAGATAATGGGAGAGCATTCCATTTTTTGGCAAGGGAGAAAGAGAAGATAAGTTGTCTAGGAGGTTATTTAGGCTTGTGAACTAGGAGTAAATTCTTGTTTTCAGATCCAAGGGGCCTATTAGGGAGGTAGGGGGTAAAGATGGAATTAAGGGATGGACAGTCAGAGGGTTTGAAGATGTGTTTGTGAGCAGTAGTAAGTTGTAAGTAGTCGAGATAATTTAGTAGTTCTAGCCAATTTAGTGATCGAAGTGCATTACAGTATTGGGAGTAGTATTTGGAATTTGTTGCAAATTTGGATCTTGTTGTAGCAGGCTTCCAGCTTGGCTTTTAAGGAGGCTTGGAGGTTGATAAATAGAGGGGAGCCATACATGAGAAAGGAGAGAAGGTAGGTGGATGTGAGGGTTTTAGAGGGGGGAGTGTTAAGTATTGATTGTGTCTGGAAAGCAATCCAAGTTTTTGATGCTCTTTTTTTTGATATTTTGTTGTACATGGATATCGAATATGACAAGCATAGAATATATATATATATATATATATATATATATATATATATATATATATATATATATATATATATATATATATATATATATATATATATATATACATGTGTAATACCTATACATAGCGGGTTTAAAGTACAAAAAAAACTTATACAGGGCAGTTTAAAATAAATAAAAAGCAGGATGAAATAACACAATTTGTAGTGAGTAAACATCAGAATAAAAGTACACAATGATGAGTGTAGATAGAGTTACGATAATTTGAATATTCTCTGAGGCTAGTGTTGGGAGGATGTAACAAAAGATGTAACGTTTATTATTGGTACAGTACTTGTGATAGGTTATAAAGAAGGAGAAAATGTTTAAGCACTAGTTGTGAGCTAAGAGAAAGTGAGAAAACTGACAGGAAGGCATTATTACTGAGGATGTTTGGTAAGTTTGAGTAGTGGTAACATACAAGTGTTGGGTAGTGTGTGTGTGTGTGTGTGTGTGTGTGTGTGTGTGTGTGTGTGTGTGTGTGTGTGTGTGTGTGTGTGTTTATATGTTATACCCCCCTCATGGCAGAGGAGGAGGAGGAGGCAATAATAATGATGATGATGATAATTATAATAATAATAATGGATGTCATCCAGCAGGGCAGGGGTGGAGTGTAGAAACAGGGCTTTTAAGGACCATTCTCTGAAAAGCCCTTCCAGCATCCTTGAAGGGTTGTCTGACTGCTACACTCTGGAGGCAGTTAGAGGCTGCTTACTTTTGCACTCACAAGCCTGGAAAACATAACCACAGACTCATGGGTAGTAAACATTATCTCCAGATGTTATTCTATATTCATTTTCCCTTTCCAATTTCAAAAGGAAAATAATTCCTGATGTCCCACCCAGTCAATGGGAACTTGCAGCAGAGATTTCCAAGTTGCTAAAAAAGTCATCCAATCAGTCCTAGCAAACAAGACAGAATCTGGGGTGTACTCGTGGTTCTTTTTAGTACCCAAGAAAATAGGGAACCTCAGGCCCATTTAAGACCTTAGTCATTTGAATCGGTATGTCAAGCAGGCATATTCTGGATGGTCACACTACAGTCCATTTTGCCTCTAATGACACATGACAATTGGATGTGCTCAACAGACCTCAAAGATGCATATTATTATGTGAAGACAGAATAGCATATGTCAAGGTTTTTCCATTTCCAGGTGGGAGCTAACCACTGTCTTTTCAGAGCTCTACCTTTTGGGCTTTCCATAGCCATAGCCGCCCTCAAGGTATTCACCAAGGTCATGACAGTCATAGCAGCGCACTTCCTCTTACTAGTGATCCATGTTTTTCCATATCTCGATGATTGGCTCCTCACAGCTACAACTGACAGTTTCATATCACACTACTGGGACCTATTGTCCAACTGTTGCAGAAGCTAGGGATCACTGTTATATCACCCCAGAGAGTCAGCTTTCACCTTCTGACCAAATTGAATTTATCATATGCCACCTGGACACAATCTTACAGATTGCCAGCCTTCCAATGTCCACAGTTCCCTCTCTTCATGTCACTGCTACACAAGTTCTTCACCACCCTTGTCCTCCAGCAAGGTTGGTGCTTCGACTACTGGGTCTTGTGGCATCCACAATTATAATGATCCCACTTTCCAGATACTCTATGAGAGTCCTCCATTGGACTTTAGTAGTACAGTGGTCTCAAAGAATCCATCCACTGTACTCCAAAATAAAACTAAATCAGATCTGCAAACAGCATATATCTTGGTGGATAACATTTCCTTCAGTGATAAATGGAAGACCATCCTGAACAAGTTTCTCAGTGGCAGTTGTGACAATGGATGCTTCCCTTCTAGGGTGGGAGGGGGGCATTTTGATGAAAAAATTGTTCAAGGCACATGGTAACACATAGATGTCAATGTTCTCATCAATGTTCTGGAGATGAGGGCAATCCTTCTACCATTGCAGGACTTTTAGGACACTTTCTCTAGAGGTGGGATTCAAGTATGAACAGATAACATGTTGGAAATCTGGTACATCAACAAACAAGGAGGAACCCATTCCTACCCCTTATGCTATGAAGCCATGAGAGTCTGGAAATGGGTGATGTTTTCACACCTTTTTCTTTTAGCAATGGATATCCTGGAGTTGTCCAGTGTTCTAGCAGACAAATTGAGCAGATCTGTCCTGATGCCAGACAAGTGGTTCCTCAATCCATCAGCGACAGATCTGATCTTTCATCACTGGGGCTAGCCTTGCTGCAGTGTTTTGCATCTCATCTAAACCACAAGTGCAGGAGTTACTTTGCTCTGATCCCACTGCAGCGACAGCTACCGAGGGATGTTGTGGTCCACAAATGGCCCCTGGGACTCCATTATGCCTTTCCCCCATTGTCTCAAATGAACAAATTTATACAGAAAGCAAGAATTTGCAAGTCCAAAGTGATCTTAATTGCCCCTTTCTGGCCCCAGCAGACATGGTTTCCATTCCTGTGGCATCTTCTAGTACATCCTCCTTGAAAACTGAATCAGTATCCAGATCTCTTATCTCACCCATACAGACTAACCACCGCAGATCAGGAAACAATGAACTAAACTGATTGGTTCCTCCAATTCTAACAGTAGCCAGAGATGCCAGACTTTCCCCATTGGTTGTTCAGATATTATCAGCCTCTCAAAAACATGCTACCACCAACATGTACTACAGCAAATGGAAAATATTTTTTATCTGGGCATTATCCAAAGGTCTGGACCCCCTTTTCAGCACCTATTACCTCCATTTCAGACATTTTAATCAGAACTCTTTCACAATGGATCTAGCTACTCAACTATCAAGGTGCAGCTGACAGCCATTTCTAGTTTTCACATAGGCCAGAATAATTCTTCTGTTGCTTTGTTGAAGATTTCCAAAACCTTTTTAAAAAGGGACTTTCCTTCTTTGGACCCCAGACAGAGATCCTGCTGCTATTGACTAAGCCACCATTTGAGCCAGTGGCTTCAGTGTATTTGAAGTTTTGATCTTGGAAAATAATTGTTCTGGTGGCTGTTATCTCATCTAAGTGTATATCAGAGATACAAGCACTTTTCTGCAGACCTCCTTACTTGTTTTTTCATAAGGATAAGGTTCACTGAGAACTAATGCTTCTATCCTAATTAAGGTGGCATTCAAAGCTAATCTAAATCAGGTGTATATCTACCAGTTTTTTTCCCATGATTTTCTAATAAAGGTGAATACATCCTTCATTTGCTGAATATCCATCACCAACTCAGGTTCAGTCTCCACAGAAGTAAGCCTTTCAGGAAGTCTGATCAATGTTTTGTGGCACTCACCAAACAAAACTTGAGCAAAGTGGTTACAAAGGGTACTTTGTCTAAGTGGTTATTGAATTGCATTACCTTTGTGTCCAATAAAAAGGGTTTATCCTTACAGCCTAATCCTAGAGGTCATTCCACAAGGGCTGTGGCCACTTCTACAGCTTTTGCAAGCAAACTTCCTATTGATGACACCTGTGCAGTGGCTCCGTAATCAACAATTCATACATTTGTATCACATTATAAGCTGGGTGAACAATTAAGATTTCATTCGTCCTTTGGCTGCATTTCTTAGGAATGTCCTTCCCTGATGCCACCTAGGATTGTAGCCTTGTGAATTTATCCAGCAGTTAAATTGGACAAAGAAAGCAACAATGGATAAAAAAGTGATGTACTTTCCTTAATGATAGGTCCATGTTGTTTGATTTTTGTCCGATTCAACATAATCCTCTCCCTCTGCCAAAATTGTCACTAATGAGACTCCGAAGACCTGTCAACTCTGGCATTCTCTATCAATAAGCAGTCACCACTGCCAGTACTCTATAGCCATGACATGATGTAGTTCATGTTATTTAGAAACTAGCCAGATTAAAACCCCATTTTTCATTAGAGTAAGGTTTGTGCTGATACTTTGATAAATATTATTTTCTGGGGGAAAAACTCAATCTGAGGTGGTAGGGGAGGAGTCAGAGCCCTGGAACCAAAAAGATTCAAGATCAATGCCGAGGTTGGATCCAGTCAGATCTGACAATCCATAGTTAAACTGGATAAAAATCCGACAACAAGGCTGTATAATTAAATACATAATTTTTGTTTTTAGTAGAAAATGAGCACAACATGAAAGATAGGGAAGACATTAAGGTTAACAACATGTGTTAAACTTTGTAAAGTAATGATTGTTCAAAGAACAGAGTCTGAAACAGATAAAAAGTATACTGAAGATGTGTGAGCTGAAAATATTAGTTGAAACCAAATACAAAGACAGTGGTTGTCTGCTGGGCAAAGTGTAATAAAAAGGAAGAAAGAAGGAAGCAAAGGAAAGAGATGCATGGCTTGGGTGAAGTTAGTATCAATTAATGTGAATAGCTTTAAAACCAAATATAGGAGAGGAGCTGTATTAGACTGAATTAGGAAAGCATGGTTTGTTAATAATTGTAAAAGTCTAGATATAGAATACAAAATTAGTGTAAGATAATTAGAGAAAAGAGAACAGGTTCCAGACATTTTCGTTTGATATATTAGAAAACTTCAGAATTTTAATATGGGTAGTTCCATGGAAAAAAGTAAGAATGAAAGAATAGGGTGGGAGGTCATAGAGTTAGGTAAATTAGGCAAATTGTTTACTTAGACTGTGAGGGAGAAAAATTTAATTATTTAAGGAAAAACTCCTACATAAGCTATCCTTACCTGGACTCAACAATGCTTCCCTCTCTTGGTTTCATAGATATCTGTCATATATATGCCAAGCTGTAGAGTGGCAAGATGACTACTTCTCATATCTACTTGTCTTTGCTTCCCTCAAGCTTCAATATTAGGCCTTACTCTGCTGAACATTTTTATAAATGATCTGCACACAGCCCCTAAACATAGCACTATTTTTCAATATGCAAATTAGTCTACTCTTATCCACTCTGTGAACATCATAATAAAACTGTAACAGCTAACCCAGTACTCTTTCTTCTTACATTGAATCTTGGCTTGTTGACTCACACTTCATACTAAATGCAACAAAAAATGCTCTTCTCCCCAAGATACTAAACAATCGCAAAGACACATTCTCTGTTACCACATCCAAGAAAAGAAAATGAAAGTTTCTTACACAAAGCTATTAGGAGTCAGCATTGATGAGAACATAGAATTTGACCTATGTGTACAGCAACCCATCAAAAGAACCCACCAAAACATTGGCCTTCTGTAAAGAATGATATCAGAAGAGCAACGTACTCCTCCTATGTATTCCACACATTATTGTATGCCAACCCAATCTTCATGGTTATGCAATTCACAACCATAAATAAAGTTGAATGTTGTTACAATAAAATAGATTTGGTGTCAACCACAAATCTAGATCTCACTACTGTCTAGCCTTGAGATACTTGTACTTAATTGAATTCACAATATATGCCCTGCTGCCAGCAGGTAGTAATTTACAAAATACTGTACAATCCACATCTCTGTCCTGCCCGCAAAATATAGTACACCTATACTGTTACACCAGACCTTCACACTCAGAAGGCAAACTATTGTTCACAGTGTCCAAACCCAAAAACATAGCAGGAAATTCTGTATACACTGTTTCTAAAATCAGGAACTCCATCTGTGCAGTTCTTAGACAACAAAATAACTTGCAAATATTTGCATCACAACTGAAGCAACATTTTCTGACTAGGTCATGATCTTTCTCCACTCCCAATTAATTTTTCAGAGGCCCTCACTCTACCTCGTCCTTGGCGTCATATCCATATTGTATGACTTTAGTAGTGATACCCACTAAATCTTTCAGCACCCTTCCTTCCTTGCTTCTGCTGTCCATTTATCCTTAGGTCTCAATCCTTAACACCATACCCTCATTGTTATACCCATCCATTGATCCCACTTCCTCCAGTTTCTTTCCTTTTCTCTTAAAACCTTCCTGCTCATTTTACACTCTCGCCTTCTCTTGTGTGTCCGCATACTTTACTGAGTTCTTTGCACTTGTAATCTATAAGTTGATAACAGCATCAAATTCATTGTTTTCAGTGTTATAAATGCAGTATGAATGTATAATCTTGCTTACCCTTTTTGAATCCCAGTTGGTACCTCACAGAAACCATAACCTGTATATTTCTATGCTGTATGATAGTACTTTTATTGTGTTGGAGCTTTTATCTACGAACGTCTATTGAAATGGGGATATTTTTTTAGCCCAGTTGAACTTTCCCAGTAAACAAAGGTAAATAAAGTACACTTTAAGAGAGCTGTATTAGAGAAATTTTAAAGAAAAAATATTGAACTGTGTAAGCAGGAATAAAAATACAGTGAGTGTAAGTGATTTTAATTGTAATATAAGAGGGTATAAGAAAACAGACAAGTGTTATAAAAGAACTGTTAGATGTTACTGAATTATTGAGGTAGGCCTATTGATGTATTATAAAAAAATTATGCTGAGGAGATTGATCCAGTACTGGAAAGTGACTAGCCAGTGGCTAGGACAAACTCTATGGAAGAAGAAGGATCATATGGTGAGAATATGTGAAACTGAAAAAGAAGGGAAATTTAAAGAGTGAATCTGAATACTGAAAACAGGAACATCTGCTTTCTTTTCACAGGATGGAAATGACTATTTTAGAAAGATGTGGACAGGTCATTAGGGTGTAGATTTTTATGATTCTTGAAACTTGGTTACTGATACAGATAATATATAAGAAAGAAGTTAGGACATTAAGATATTTCATGAAGTGGTAGAGAAGGGGGGATGACTTAAGGATAAGACTGAAGGCTAAACAGTTGAGTTTAGCAAAAGAACAGAAATTGTATAGAATGTACAGAAGGCAAGAGAATAATGTTTGAAGAAAGAAAATGAATATATCTATCATTATGGGAAAAAGAAGAAATGAAAAATATATGGAATGTTTAATTAATGAGGGGGAGGAAGAAGGAAGGACTGTGTAAAGATATATACAAATGATGTTGGGAGAGGAAATTAAAGAAAGGGAGAATGGAATAGAAAACAAATGAAACAAAAATTAAAATATAGCAAAAGGGAAAGGTTAAAAAAAGGTGCTCAAAGAGGAAAAAAGATGAGCATGCCAGGGCCAGGCAGACTAAATATAAATTTTGTTGTATTTTACTATCCTGTATATCGCATCTCAAATAGTTTCCTTAGTTACCACATTTTGTTCTCCAACATTTCTGCCAAAGTACTTTGCAGGGAATTTTTTAACTCCATCAGTTTTCTATATTTCAAAAAAATGTTTCCAAGTTCTTCTCTCACCCATCACAACTTAACATTTACTGTTTACCTAAGTAAAAAGGAAAATACTTTCAAGTCTACTTTGGGGTTATAAAATACCAATGTAAGGACTTACATGAAATAAATCCTAAGCCTTCTGGACTTCATTGCATCCCTGGGAGCCCTGTGAATTGCTTCCTATTGTTTCTTTGTAATTTTCCTTTATATTCTCATTCCCTAAGTCTTTACTAACCTTTGGTTGATTCTTGTAATTATGCAATATTTTATATAATCTTATAGAAATAAATGGAATTTGTAGGAAGAGTACATGCAGAATAATGCTCAGAAGATAGAGCGAGACTTAAGAAAAGTTATGAATTAAGCAATTTATGTAATGTTGGAGTCAGTGAAAATTGTTAAAATGGAAATAAAAATGTATACTGAATAATGAATACAAAGAATCTGTAATTAAGGTTTGTTTTCTGTTAATGTATATGATATATTGCAAGTTAAAATGCAATTATTTAATAAAGAAGTTAAAAACAAAGGAGAAGGATTTATCCTGGCTCCATGTGCAGAAGGATGGATCCCTGAATATGACCTCATTTACTGTGATTTGGTTATCAATGTCAGCACTGGAAGAGCCAAGAAGTTAGAGGGGAGGAGTGAAGGGGAATGACCCACTCACCTCTCCCAGAATGCTGAGGTGGGGAAGGATTCATATACTCAAAAGGTACACTTAGTGATGAGATCTCCATGGTGGAGACTATGCAACTACTGCTTGTGTATTGGGATAGGGATAGGGCTGCTTGAAGAAATGCCCCTTACAGAAGTGTGAGTACACTCTTTGCAGTCAGCCTAGTGTATGATCCTTCATGTTGTGTTACTTGGTTTTATGCTGGACTAGGACATAGATAGTAAAAAGGACAGACCACCCAATGGCTGTCTATTTGCTGGTCCCTTAACCCGAGCCTTGCCTTAGTGATGAGGAACAAATGAGCCTGTTGTCCATGAAGGGGGCTAATGATCAGTAGACAGCAGGGTGAAATTAAGGGAAACATGGAAAGAAATGAATAGGGTTTAGGGATTATGAAAAAATGAAAAGAAATGAGAGTTTAGAGATCATGCACCCATTTTTATTGCTTTTTTGTGTTTCATTGGGTTGAGATTATTTTACAGGACAGAAGTAGCAGCAAATGCAGAAATGTAAAAGATGTTTTAGCAGATATATATTTCAAATTACTGAAATACTGAACCTGACAATACCGAGACGAAAATGCCGAAAAGTTATAATAACAAAAAGTCAGAAGATCGCACCTTACAACATCAAACTACCATTATATATGAAATGAAAAATATTGAAATCCAGAATACTGAAAAAAAAGCTGCAGACATCACTTATCACATCAAACATCCTATACACTTCTATATAAACAAATATTAAAAATCTTCCCAAATATCTACAAAATTATAAACCAAACAATATTTAACATATTCAGCATAAGCTGCCGTAAACCACATTTTCATGCAAAAGAAGTAAAACTATATAATTATTTTAATTTGCAAACTACTACTTGAAAACTTCGCCATACAACACTAATTATTTTCCTTTTGTACTTACACCTCCACACAGTAAAAACTGTGTCCAAAAGAACTTCTGTAAACATATCAAAGAAAACTGCACTATACTTTGTAAAGCTAGTTTCATTATAACAAAATGCTAATACTTTCAGGAACGTAACACATAAGTAACTACCAATGATTGGATAAGCGCATCAGAAAATATTAAAGTAATACTGCCACATTACAAGCAAACAGACTATAAATTCAATAATTTTAAACAACTATTTAATGTTATAACAACCAATGTTAATGTTTATAAAGGGGGAACCCCCCCCCCTCACCGCCTGCAAATAATATATAACAACTCCAACATCTTACTAAACTGAGGGAAAGGGTACACTTACCAGTCTGGACTATATTGTGATCTGCATACAAAAATATAATGGTAGTTTGGTGATGTAAGATACAATCTTCTGATTTTTCATTGTTATGACCTTTTGGCTTTTTCATCTCAGTATTGTCAAGTTCGGTATTTTGGTAATTTGAAAATTAAAAGTAGATCCATATATAGATATATATAGATATAGGTATGTGTGTGTGTGTGTGTGTATATATATATATATATATATATATATATATATATATATATATATATATATATATATATGGGTCTACTTCAGTAGACCGAAATGTCATATTACCGACTTTTAAAAAAACGAGACGAGAAGACCGAAGTTTCACATGAGTGAAACTTTAACATTACCGACGTTCAGAACACTGAATGTTTGACATGCTGACAGTCCAAGGTGAGCGGAACAGGAAAGCTGCTCTTCTCTGCACTGTTGTGCAATCTTGGAGTTAGTATACTTAAGTTGCAGGGGGATTCGGGGGCGCATCCCCCTCCCCCCGCATCAGTGTTTTGTTTGGAATTCAGTACTTGTTTTTGAATTTAAGTTTTCCTACTGAATATTCATGTCAGTGATATAGTTATTGATATGAATATTCAGTGGGTTTTGTTTGGGTTTTGTTTTGTAAGTACTGGGCGGGTTAATGGAAAAGGTATACTTTTTGCTATTTATATTTATTTGCACTCAATATATTTTACATTATATTTTTAATATTATTATAACTTTTTGGTTCAGTTTTTTTCTTATCGGTGGAGCTTATTGGAAAGGTCCATTTTAAAAGTATAGCGTACTGGGTCTACTTCAAATGATCGAAAGCTCATATGATCGACACTCATTTCACCGACACCAAAACACCGAAAACTAATTTGATGGAAACTCATAACATCGACACATGAAATTCAAAGCATTATGCCCTTTCCCCACTGTAGCGTGACCCTGGAGTTAGAATAAATAGTTAGGGGGGTGTGGGGGCAGAGCCCCCCACATTATTTAGATAAATAGTATCATTTCTGTTATAACTATCCACGTGTATGTTTAAAATGTATCATGTATGTGGGGGGCTGTGCCCCCCGCACACCCCTATCTATTTATTCTAACTCCAGGGTCGCGCTACAGTGGGGAAATGGCATAATGCTTTGAATTTCATGTGTCAATGTTATGAGTTTCGATCAAATGAGTTTTCTGTGTTTTGAGCTTTAGGTGTTTTGGTCTCTCTGAAAAGTTTGTCGATCATATGAAGTAGACCCAGCGTACTATGTTATGGGAGGTGTTTAGAGCTGTGTATTGACTACAGTGGATGTATTAACCTGTCAGGTAAATGGAAGTCTGGTATTGCGGTTTCAGTATTGTGAACATTTGCCAATGTGGTTTCAGTGTTTTAAAAGTCAGTGATGTGATATTGCGGTCTACTGAAGTATTTTGTGTGTGTGTGTGTGTGTGTGTGTGTGTGTGTGTGTGTGTGTGTGTGTGTGTGTGTGTGTGTGTGTGTATATATATATATATATATATATATATATATATATATATATATATATATATGTATACATACATATATATATATATATATATATATATATATATATATATAGTTATAGATGTAGTGTGCCCTGGAATTAATGGAAGAAATTAATGGGAGAAAAGTAAAAGATGAAAAGTGGAGATATGAAAGGAGAAGTAGAGGAATTAACAAAATGATGCAAATGAAAGGAAAAGTAGAGGAATTAACAAATTGATGCAAATGGAAATTAAAGTTTGAAGAACAGACAAGAAAAAAAAACAGTGGTATGAGATCATAGATAAGAACAATATATGGAGATAGGTTTGGTCAGTTCAGGAGAAGTAGTAAAGACTGCTATAAAAAAGAATAATGGAGAACTTCAATAGTAAATAGTTTAAATCACATTTTGGAGCCTTAGTTATAAAATAAATTATAATATAAAACTATTGGAAGGAGAGAATGTTGTTTTAAAGAATACAAATAGAAAGAAGTAACAGCAGAACATGTTTTTCTAAAGTGTGACTGAAGTAAGAAATGGTGGTTGCAACTATAAAAATGTATAGGAATTCTGCTTAGTAATATGTTCATGGAAATTATTTGTTATGGATTTACTGAGAATTTGTATGATATAGTAATGTGCAGTGTAAAAATTGTGGACAAAAATATGGGAAATATTTCAGATTAGTAAGGATCCTGAGATAGTGGTGATGAAATTATGAAAAAAATAGTAACTTGTAGAAAATACTTTGTCTAAAATGGGAAGAAGTGAATGCATAATATATAACAAAGTTATTATTATTCATATACATTTTGACATTTTTGTTAACTGAAGATTGCAGATTCTTTGGTGTGACTGAAAAGCTACTTTTTCAAGAAATGTTATGGCCTCTTTTTTACCTGTCTCTGCTTAATATCTCATGCCCAGAATGATATCTTAGGAATATAACACAACCATGCTACACTACAGTGTCAGTAGTGAGAAATAAATCCAAGCACCTGGTGTAGGACTAAAATCCACAACAATCAGTTTCTCTCACTCTCCTACCTTTCTATCATGAAATGTGTCCACTGCTCTCCCCATTCTGCCCTACCTCCCTTTCAATATGGCATCCTTCCCTGGTTTTCCTCTGTAAAGACTAAAGCAAAATATTCATTCAGTACCTCTAGGTTTTCCCAGTCTTCTGTGTCTCCATCCCTTCTTTGCTTAGCCTGACAAAGTCTGCACAGTCTTTTCTTTCCTTCCTTTCTTTTTACTGCATACCTAAAGGAATATTTGGTCTCCCTCTTTCTACCAACTTCCTTTCATTGTGTGCCTCTGTTGCCTTCTTGTCCTCTGTACCTCTGCTGCTTGCTTTCTTGTACTCTGCATCCCTTAGCCAGCTATCTAAACTGTCCTTTTCTCATGTTAAATTCTCTACCTTTTGGTGTAATCACTAACCCCCATCTTGTTCTGTAGCCAAAGTGGCTTTCTTCTCTTTTTACCATTTTTATTTCTCTTACAAACTCCTGATCTGATGTTGTCCATTTTTATCTGATTCAGCTGATGGGGCTTGGATCTGGTCTTGGCACCTCCAAACATTTGAATCTGGGGCCCTGACTCCTCCCTTACCCATAATACCTCCCTGGCTCTCCCTGAGTACCTCAGATCTTGTTTGCCGCTTGAACTGAACAGTTGTACATTTCTAGGGCTCTGATCTCCAGTTCTGCATTGATGATCAATCAGAAAATATTTCTCTTTTATTAAACATTTAGACTTAGGCTTACCTTTTTTCACCTTTCCCTGTGCTTCTTTAATATTTATATATCATACAAAAAAGTTCTTTGTGATCTTTTCTTCTATATCTAGCTTTTAGGTTAGTATTGCCTTACACTGTAGTTGGATAAGGTCTTTTAGGGTCTAATTCTTAAGATATTACCCTTTGGGCTTTTTTCATACAACTCTGTAGTTATCAGTTGTAAATTGTTCTCTGCATAAGGACATTATAGTTAAAAACTCAGTGTTGCTGATGGTATTTGTGTTGCTTCTTTTTTCAGGAGACCATGTTGGACAAGAGTTTCAAAAAGTGTTAGAAGTGTGGCCAAAAATTCCCCTACAGGACCCCCACATCCTGTGTGTATATTGTTTGGGCACAGACCACCTTGACACTAACTACAAGGCCTGTGCATCTTTTGGTTGCAAGGACAATTTAATACTTAAAGGCTTGCTACCAGCTCAAAAATGATCATACCAGTCTTCTGTACCCACTTCTAAGGTTGTGGATAAGCCAAAGAAAGAGAAGGACAGCTGAGAAGGATGCAGAAAAAGTGTGAAAATGGTCCCTTGACCCAGCAGTTATCCCAGGTATGGCACTGACAATTGTGAAATCAATGGATCCAAAGTCTAGTCAGATCTGAACTCCTTCACCTCCACTACTTTTCTCACTAGAGCTTACCTGGATTTGTTGATGTTGCAGTTTTTTTTTGTTTGGTGGAGCTTTTAGTTTGTCTTAATACCATGGCTACGGGAGTAGAGATTTCTTCACAACCACTTTTTTCTGGTACCTCAGAGGTGAATCTTATTAATGAACTGTCTATGTTGCAACAAATAGTCGGAAACCTTATCCACCTAGTGCAGCAGTTATCTCAGTGAGTGGAGGGGGTGTTATCTCAAGGACCACACCAGCCTTATCAGCAAACATCGTGAACCGGAAAAACCACCAAGGAAATGTCTTGCAATCCAGCCTAGCCACTGTTTCTGAGGGAGCTGCCCATACATCTAACCTGGCGGGTCCTTATAATAGTTTCAATGAACCACCTATTGGGAATACTGCACCTAACCTTAACGAATGGATAAGGACTAACGTGGGCTTCATAGGTTCATAGGTTCATAGGTTGATACTAGGCTATCTGCCCTAGGGCATTTACAAGCCTAGCCAGAGTGCGTTTGACTTTCGCCACCCTTCTTAGATTAGTTGACTGTGCCTCTGTATAGTAGGTCACAGAAGATAGCCCATTTAAGGTTAGTGTACCGTGCCTCTTTCTAGCAGTGACACAGAAGAGATCCCAGGGGTAAATTTACGATCTCCCATCCAAACGTCAAGATTCTTTTTGAAGATGGTCATTGAGGGGCTCTGTCTAACATAGATTGGGATTTTGTTCCAGAGTGAGGGGAGCCTCTGGGATATGAATTTGTCCCTCCAGCATGTTCTATTTATTTCTGTGCTGAGGTTTAAGTCACTGGAGCGTGTAGTTCTGATGGATTTGGATTTCTTGAGGTGGAGCATGTCCATTAATTCTGGGTTGGACATGGCTTTATACGTCAGGCACAGATTGCCTCTGAGTAGGTGGTAAGCAACTGAGTAGAGCTGGAGTTTCTTTAGCCTAACTGCGTAGGTCATCTGTTTGAGTCCCTTGATCCTCTTGGTGAGGAACTTTTGGGGTCTTTCTAGTTGTAGCAGGTGTCGGGTAAGGTACATCCCAAATGGGGCATTGTATTCAATTATGGGCCTGATGAGTGATGAGTACAGGGTCACAATGACCTCTCTTGATCTAGATGTGAACCCCTTCGTGATAAGGTGGGCTATATAGAATGTCTTTCTAACCACTTTGGCAATGTAATTGTCAAAGGAGAGGTTGCAAGCTACTTGGGTCCCCAAATCCCTAATTACTTCTTCCGTACTTAATGGATTACCACCTATGTGGTAATTTGTGGGCACTTTGTTTTTCCCAAAGGGGATGACTATGCACTTTTTGGCATTTAGCTTTAGGTCATGGCTCTGGCACCAGTTATCCATCTCTGTGAGACTTTTTTGGAGGATGCTTGTGTCAGCCGGCAGTCATCTGCAAACTTTGTCAGCCATAGTCCTCCTGTGTTAGCCTGTACCTCAGAGAAATATATACCGAACAAGAGAGGTCCCAGGACTGAGGCTTGTGGGACGCCACTTGTAACTGGTCTAGAGTCTGACATGGCACCTGCAATTCTGACCATGTGGGTTCTATCCCTAAGCCAGTTTGCAACCCATCTTGTAACATAGGGGTTGATATTTATGCTGGTGAGCTTATTTATGATGCCCGAGTGGGGTATTGTGTCGAAGGCTTTTGCAAGGTCAAGGTAGGCTGTGTGGACTACCTTCCCTTCGTCTATGGCCTTGGTGACTGTTTCAAAGAAATTGACCAGGTTCAAGAGGCAAGATCTGCCCTTAACAAAGCCAAATTGGGTAGGATCCGGTGTTTGGAGGTTCCCAAGGTCTTTGTTTATGAGTTCCATGATGATACGCTCCATAGCTTTGCAGACCAGGCTAGTTAGGCTTATAGGGCGATAGTTTCTGGGGTCCGTTGTGGCACCACCTTTATAGAGTGGGACCACTGTTGCTGTACACCATACTTTGGGTACATATCCTGTTGTAAGGCTGAGACTGAACAGTGATTTTAAGTGAGGGTTCAGTTCTTTTTGGAGCTCATGTAAAACGCAGCCCAGGACACCGTCCGGTCCCATTGATGCTGTGTTTTTTGCTTTGGAGAGGGCAGTTCTCACCTGTGCATCTGTGATTTCAGGGAGGCTACACTCTGTTGGGATAGTCATTTGCTCATTTGGGGGTGAGAAGTTTGCACTGAACCTGTCTGCCAGGATGATGGCAATGTCTGTGCATTCAGTGTATTTTTTGTCATTTTGCACTAACTCAGAGCATATCTGGGAGTTTCCACCAAGGTTTCTGACATAACTAAAGAAAGCCTTGTGATTATCTTTAGCGTCTTGTGCAATTTTTCTTTCGAAGCTAGCCTTAGATGATTTTATGAGGGATCGTAGTTTCTTGCTAGTACTGATCAGAGCTGCCTTCCCTTTCACGGATTTTGCTCTATCATGTAGTAGCTTCTTCCTTCTGTTGTACAGCTTATTTATGGCTGGGGTCCACCAGACAGGTCTCCTGCCTTTGGAGGAGTGTGTCTTGGTTTTATTTGGGATAGCACGATCCATGCATTCCTGTAGGCATCCATAGAATGCATTTGTAAAGGATTTTGCGGTTTGGGCCGTATTTTCCACTGGCCCTGGGGCTTTGAAGGATTCCACCTCGGTTTTGAGAAGTGGGAAGTTTGCTTTTGAGAAGTTTTTGACCGTGGTTTCCTTTGCTGGGGGTGGAGACGGGATATGGATGTCCATAGTGATTAATTTATGGTCAGATCTTACCAATGAGGGGTATACCTCTGGTATGGAACATAGAGTCCCCATGTTGGTGATGATCAGGTCCAATATGTTTTCCACTCTTGTGGAAGTGGTGACCAGCTGTTACATAGCATTTGAGTTTATAAATTCTAGGAACCGTTGGGCTAGGGTTTTGGGGCTTGAGTAGCGCTCCCAGTCTATGTTTGGGTAGTTAAAGTCACCCAATATAATGGTGTTTGGAGAGACCTTCATATGTCTTCAGAAAAGCTGAGTGGGGTTCCTGAGTTTGGGAGGGTGGTCTGTAGCAGGCTACAAACTGGAAGGCAGTTTTGCCCACTGTTAGTTGCACATGGATGGTCTCAGATGCTTTGTGCAGTGCCACTAGCCTGGAGGTATGGGTATCTTTGATGAATATGGATACTCCCCCTCCTCTTGTGGTTTGGTCCAAGTTTTGGGGCCGAAAGCATGGTATGAGGTATAGCCTGGTAGTGCTGGGGTGCTCTCGGGAACCTTGAACCAGGTTTCAGTTACTGCACAGATATCGATATTCTCCATACTGAGGAGAGCCTCGAGTGCGTGCATCCTGAGGTTTAGACTTCTGGCGTTGAGCAGCATTACCCTTAGTTTCTTTTTCCTTGTGTTGTCTAAGGAGGTGGGTTTGTCTTTTGAGCCTGCCTAAAAGAGGCACTATGGGGGTGGCAAGAGCTTTGGCCAGTATTCGAAAACCCAGGGGTGACAGGTGTAAGCCATCCCTATCGAAGCAACATGGCTTGTCAAGCATGTCATCCCAGGCTGACAGACACTGGATCCCCTTTGAGTGACACCAATACTTTAGCCAATTGTTGAAATTACTCATTTCATCTTTATACTGTGGTATCATTCTTGGTGAGGGTAAGCTGCTACTCAAGGTCAGGGTCATACCGGCCTGGGCTACATGATCAGAGAGCTCCTCTATGTCTCTTTTCATGTAATCCAGGGAGGTACATCTCAGGTCATTCACACCAGCATGGACAATGACGGAGTCATATTTTTACTTGCTTTGGAGTGACCTGAGTGCTTGTGTTATGTGGCGGATCCTGGCTCCCGACAGGCAGCTTACAGTGACCTTCTCCTTGTTCAGCCTGGTGAGAGGGACGTCAGTGTGTCTGACAATAGAGTCACCTATTACAAGTGTATTAGGTGTGTCGTTTAGCCTTAAGGGCTGTGACTGTGTGGCACACTGACTTTGTGAACTATGTGATACGTGGGTATTGTTGTGGGGTAGCAGTTGCTTGGATGTCTGCTTTGGAGGTCTCTGTTGCTTGGGCAGATTAATATTTAGAACCTCCGAGTATGTTTTTGTGTGTTTATGTGTTTGGTTTGCTGTTGCGATAGGTCTATGTGAGACTGGATTTGTGGTGTGTGTGATTTCCTTCTCCTCCAGACTGACCATGCCAGTACTATGTTGAGAGAGCTCAGCCTCCAGTTTGGCTATATAGTTGCAGCTCTCACATATATTTGAGCTTGTTGGGAAGAGGAGAGGGTGGTCTGTGTACATAAGGCAGTTGTAACATTGCCTCAAGATTCCCATATTCACCAGCTGGACTGGAGAGTAAACCTGAAACTGACTTTTGGACATGCCAGAATAGTATAAGGAATTACTTTTTGACTTGATCAAAAAGGACCAATAGGGAGCTAAGTACTTAAAGGGAGTATAAGAGGGTGTAGTGCTTTAGTTTATTAGTGCTTACTTATAAGACACTTATCCTAGCTACTGCTAGGTTTTAGAAGGAAAATAGGTTGCTTACTTTGAGATTTGGAACAGTTCTAAGGGAAAAAGTGAAGAGCAGACTTTGTGGAGCCGGGAATAGTTTAAACCTGATTAAGCGGCGCTACGCGATGCTGCGCTATGCGCAAAAACTCGCAAAAGAGGGTTTTAAGAGAGGGGGATCAAGGAGTTTGGAATTGACCCAAAATAGCCAATAATACTACAGTTTCTAGGCAGTAACCACTCCCACAGGAGCAGGCAGGCTGTTCAGTGTTTACCACTGCCACTGATGAACACAGAGACTTCCCTTTAGCCCAAGCAAGCAATGGCCTCCAAGAAACTTACAAACAGTTCAGAACAGCAAATCTGTAACTGAACTTTTTTTAAATTTCAGAAAGTGGGAAAAAAGCAAGATTTTTTTTTTTGTTTTATTTAAAGATAGCAGAGATACACAAGTAGCAACAAGTTAGAACAGTGCAATAAATGACCCCACACTTGAGTACTAGGCCAGAGACAGGTAAAATGCAAGTTTTAAGAAAAAAACGATTTTAAAATAAGTGCAACACAGGAAATGCAGTAAACAGGCTGTAGATGTGTTATAAATACAGTTCCTAATACAGATATCAAGTTTAGCAAGCTGGAAAATGCCAAAAAGTAGGCAGCAATGCAGAAATCTTAACAAATAATCTGAAGAAAAATACTTAAAATCTCAAAAGTGGCTCCTTTCTTCTCTCAGCTTCGACAACAATCAGCCCACGTATGACAGTGAGAATTTGTGTACCAAACTTGACCAACTAGATTATAAATTATTTAAATTAAAAAAGTTACAACTTGAGAACTTTTACCTTACTGAGAGCATTAAGGCTAAATGGATACCAAAGGGTTTTCGGCAATGGAGGTTTCCAACGGGTTTAGAAAAGGAATCTCCACTGCATAAAGAATTACTTGAATTATTTGACAAACAGAGGTGTGTGTTTATGGAGGTTGTAGTGAAGCATGATGTGAAACTTATGGATAGACTAGCAGCGGAAGTGACTTTACTAAATGACAGTGTCATAAAGGACACCCAATATCCAGACTTTAAAGCAGAACATGCCCGTATCTTCTTCAGTATTGAGCAAAGCATTGCCCGTTTTAAAAGTTACAAACTCAAGACGTTTGAACGGGATAGAAGGGACTAGATGAATGGCTCCGCTTATCCTTCCCCACCAGAATCGCAGGTGTGGGGAAGACGTGACTTCAGTAATAATGCTAATTCCACGGACTAGGTGTATGGTAACCATGGTAATCACTTGAGGAATGAGGAGATTCTGAATGGGTAGGGACAGGCTCCAATCACAATGCAAGTGAACCGGGAAGAGGAACAGGATTTTCCCCAGTTGAGGAAATTGGAACACATCAGGGAGCAGCAGAGAACACACCCACCCAATTAGAACCATAGGAGGAGCTTCTACAAAACCAACCGGAGGACTATTTACAGAGCCAATGTCCCACCCTATGCAGGAACAAGGAGATCATAATTAATGAGAATGCTAATGTCTGGACGGACATTTCTTTAACAACTGGTAATGAACAGCTCAAGGGGGGTAAGGTTTCTATTGTATACAACAAAGAAGGGGACTTTAAACTTTACAATTATACTGACATTGAGCTGGGGACTTTATTTGCCGATTTTTTTACATATTTATTTATTTATTATTTATTTATTCCAGTTTAGTGACCGGGGAGGTCCACTGGGCTCAAGAGCCCATTTTCAGTGGAGGCCTGGGGGGAGAAAAGCTCCACAATACAAAGTTACATTACACAGAGAATTACAAAAAAAATATTTGCATTGCAATCAACAGGTAGTATAACAATCAACAGGTAGTATTACAGTCAAAACAGGTATCATTCAGTAAAGACAGCAAAACTATTAAAGATTTTTCAAGAGAAAGACAGGCATACAGCATAAAGGCTGGATGTTACTGTTTAGTTACATTTATAATCTAAGTATATGAGAGAAATTAGGAAGGTATGAAGGTTAGCCAGGAGAGAAGGAGGAGCAGAGCTTGGGAGGTATGAGTTGAAGAGTGCAGTTACATTTCCTGTGAAAAAACAGGTAAGAATGAAGTTGTGTTTTGAAGGTGTGTGGATTGTCACAGGTCCTCAGAGTAGAGGGCAGGGCATTCCATTTTTTGGCTAGGGAAAAGGAGAGTAGTAGCTGACCAGCTGGCCGCTTGGGTTTTTGGATGATTATAAGGTTTTGGTGAGTAGATCTAAGGGGTCTAAGGGGGGTATATGGTTGTAGGATATTAGATAATGCAGGGCAGCTAGTAGGTTGGAATAATAATTTGTGGGCTGTGACGATTTGGAGGAAGTCAAGTTGATTAGGGAGTTCAAGCCAATTTAAAGAGTGTAGGAAGGTGCAGTGATGGGAGGAGGATTTTGCCTGGGTAGCGAATCTGGAGATTTTGTTGTAGCACACTTCCAGTTTGAAGGTGAGTGTGGAAGATAGATTGGTAAGCAGAGGAGTGCCATACAAAAGAGAGGGGAGGAGATAGGTAGTGGCCAAAGTTTGTCTGGTGGATGGAGTGAGGAAGTGGTTGTTTCTGTAGAGTAGGCTGAGTTTTATGTGGGTTTTCTTGATGTTAAGTTGGATGTGAGTATTGAATTTTAAGTGTTCATCGATGGTGACCCCCAGGAGTTTAGCAGAGGGAACGACTTTGATAATGGCATATGGTTTGAATTATGTTCCAGCTAAGGCAGCAAATCTTATTAAGGTATTAATAGATTTAAAAAGATTTGTACGCAAGTTAAATTTTAGCATTTTGTTTAATGAGATGCAGACTAGCATGGACAATCTCAGGGATTGTAGTTGTAGAATATGAACAGCCAAAGCATGTGTTTGAGGAAATTGAGTATGTGATAGTCTGCATGTATTAAGATGTACTGTGTACTGTGAACTTTAAATGAACTATGAGCAATGGAAAAATACTAAAAACAAGAGTCTGCTTGAAAGCAGGAAATGTGCCTTTTATGGAAGTGTATCCAATTTCCTTTCTCTGCCTAGAGATATGATGATGTGAATTGCCTCATGTTTATGGGTAAACCTTTAATTGGTTAATTGCCCTGTATAATGATCTAATTGGTTCATTTTATATTTGTTGTACTGTCAGCAATATCACCAGTATATAAGCTTGTTTATTCCTTTGTTCTGGGAGTCTCCCAGGTGCTTTCCATGAGGCTCCCACACATGTGTACTGTAGTTAATAAATACCACTAAAAGAGAGAAAGAACTGTATTTGTTTTCATTTTCAAGGTAATGTGTAACGTAACAATTGGTGCCGTGACTCAGATCTGAATTAAGAACAAGCTGCAGCAGTCAGGAACTGAATGAAATACTGCTAACAAAAGGGCCCATAACAGACTTTTCTGTTTCTGCAGTGTTTCTTTCATTTTTATGCACCTGTCTGCTTTAAATATTTGCAAATATTTTTTTTTTTATGCAAAAAATGCTATGATTTATTTCATTCAGTTGTTTTGAGGTAAGTGGCATGCATTTCTTTTCTGCTATTAAATGCGCAGTATGAGTGTGGGTTAATACAAAAATACTGGCGACATAAGTATGAAAGGAGGTATGATAGTGGGGTAACAAGACGTTTATATAATGCCTTAGCTAAAACTGTATTACACAAGTATAACTCTATTTGAGTAAAAATGGGAGCAAGTGCGGAAAAAATAAATGAGCCAAACAGAGGTACACCAACTGGTTATATGTTTTACCATGTGTCCCGGGACAGTTGCATGTTTTTAAATCAGTGGATCGCCCTTACTAAAAATGATGGTGACCTTGCTTTTCCCGAAAATGGTAGTTTAGTCCCTTTAGGGGTTAATGAAACTTGGATGAATCTGATCTACGATACATCAAATGTTATTTCAAAGGGCAAGATAGCATTACAGTTGTCCCTCCGCCAAAACGGAACTGTGTGTTTTCAAAAACTTGGTAAAACTAGGGTAGGGTGGAGCCATTGTAACGAAACAGTGGTATATAACTGAACTGCAGACAACTCGGGTTGTGTAACAGATTTCTCACCTATAAAAAGACTTGTTAAAAACTCTATAGCTACTTTTCCCAGAAAATAGAAATTGTCTATTGGAAAATATTCCAAGGATTGCAGGATGCCGGGGATCACTTTGAGTCTATTAACATCACCATTAAAGTAAAAAATTGTTATTTTGCGTGCGAAAGAAAAGCATATAAATGGCTACCAGGAAACTAGTCTGGCAGCTGCTTCCTGGGCTACCTAGTCCCAGCTATTCGACATATATCTGCATTACCTAAGGGAAAAATTCGGAACGTTCGAGAGGTCAAGAAGCCTGCCAATCCGGTAGGTCAAGTTGATGCTTCATGGATCTATCACCATGATTTAGCTCATGCTGGCACCAAAGGACTGTCCCATATGGACTTGGGTAATGACGTCATATCATGGGCTGGTATAATTCTATCATACGGAACAGTAAAATCAATTTGGAAACTGAGAAAGCTATTTAAATTGCTTAAAATATTAAGCAATGCTACATTTTCTGCCTTAGAACTAGTGAATGATAGTTCAACATGGGCATGGTTAACCAACCTGTTCTCAGGCTGGGGAGGTGGACTGTTCAAGTTGATTTTATTAATTGCAGTATTAGCAATTGTTGTTTTTTTTTGTTTTATTTCTAATCAAAGCACTGATCTTAAAATTAATGTCTTCAAAAACTGTAAAGAAAGTGCCTAAGTTTTATATGCCTGCAGCTATGAATGTAAATGATGAAATGACTATGTTTTCTAATGATGAAAAGACCAGTAGCATGGTGATGTTAGATTTGGGGCAAATGTATGATAGGTTAAATGGTGATGCTTACACAACATCAAATGGGGGATTGTAGAATATGAACAGCCAAAGCATGTGTTTGAGGAAATTGAGTATGTGACAGTCTGCATGTTTTAAGATGTACTGTGTACTGTGAACTTTAAATGAAGTATGAGCAATGGAAAAATACTAAAACCAAGAGTCTGCTTGAAAGCAGGAAATGAGCCTTTTATGGAAGTGTATCTGATTTCCTTTCTCTGCCTAGAGATATGATGATGTGAATTGCCTCATGTTTATGGGTAAACCTTTAATTGGTTAATTGCCCTGTATAATGATCTAATTGGTTCATTTTATATTTTTTGTACTGTCAGCAATATCACCAGTATATCAGCTTGTTTATTCCTTTGTTCTGGGAGTCTTCCTGGTGCTTTCCATGAGGCTCCCACACGTGTGTACTGTAGTTAATAAATACCACTAAAAGAGAGAAAGAACTGTATTTGTTTTCATTTTCAAGGTAATGTGTAATGTAACATAGTTTATAAAAAAAACCCTCTCCATCCCACCCTGGCATTTTATGACAAACTTTGTGAATTGGATTTACGAGCTATGCTAGGGAGAAACATCAATTGGATGGGAAGGAATGAATGTAATGACAATGAGGTCATTACTTTTATCCAAAATAATAACTTAAGAGCTATGAAACTGGACAAGGGAGGGTGTATTGTGGCTATGACACAAGCAGATTATAATGAATGTATCTTTCAGATATTGAACAGCAATTCATACAAAGTTTCTAGTATTTCCTAATTAAATACAGCTTACCAAAGAATTAACAACCAGTTAAGAGGCATGTTTATAGTGGGACGGATAACCATGGAAGATTTTAAATATCTCACTATGGTAGCCCCAAGGACTCCAACTATTTTTGGAGTACCTAAAGCCCACAAATCATTGGAAAATCCACCTATGAGACCTGTAGAGGATTTGAGGGGATCTATCACTGTGGTTTGTGCCCATTATATTGACCATAAGTTCAAGCATTTATTAGGAGATGAGCAACATCTTTGTAAGGACCTGTGGGATTTCCTGCGTAAAATAAAGTCACTTACTCTGAAACGGACTTATGGTCACTATAGATGCCCATGATTTATACACTGTTATACCTCATACTACAACCTTAGAGTGGACACAAGAATACTTAGATAGGAGGGGAGTTGACCAGGTGAGCATCAATAATTGTATTGAATTATTGGAAATTGTGCTGAAAAACAATTTCATATTCTTTGAGGGTAAAATATATAAATAAAAGGAAGGAGTAGTGATGGGATCCCCTGTGGGTTCATTCTTGGCTAATATTGTCGTGCTTCAATGGGAGTATGAACACATCTTTAATCAGCTATGTAGGAGGTTGTTTAAACTTTATTTATGATATTTGGATGATATATTTATCATTTGGAGTGGGGGCAAAGCTGATTTAATACAATTTGATGACCACATTAACACTAGTACAGATTTTTTGTTTTTTACACACACTTATAACTGGGAGAGAATGGCCTATCTGGATGTCTTGGTAGAGAAGGATAGGATTACGGGAAAATATGTCGCTAGAGTATATTATAAACCTACATATTCTAACATGTTATTGCACTTCTTCAGTTCCCATTCCTTTAAGCAGAAAAAGGCAGTTGTTAAGGGACAACTGGTTAGGGCGGCTTGTATGAATACCCTGGATAGGGACTTCTTCAAGGAATGTGATGTGCTAAGGACTATGTTTATCAGAAGAGGGCACCCCCCCGCCGTGGTTGAGGAACTCATAGAGGAGGTCTCGACTAAGAGAGAAATGGGTTATTTTAAATCCATTTTGCAATTAGAGAGGGAAAACAGTAGTGTATGACTGGATACTATGAGTAAACAGGGTAGACATGATAGACACACGGGGGCTATGGTGACATCCTTCAGTTTGGAGAGTTCAGAAATTAACTGGCTCTTGTACAGAAATCGGAATGTTTTAGGGAGAACAGTAATGCACTGCGGGTTTTAGGAGAAGGGCCTTTTATCATACATAGGAGATGTTTTAATCTAAAGAATATGTTAGAAAGAAAATCAGGAAAGGCAATTTTTCATTTGAGAATGTCAAAATGTGGTAGATGTAGTGCTTCTAAACACATTTTGGAGGGTGATAGAATTAATATAAGGAACAGGGATTTCTTCTTAGGTTCATAGGTTATAGGCTCATAGGTTAGTACTAAGCTAACTGCCCTTGCGAGCCATTTTAAGCCTAGCCACTTATCCGTTGTGAGACTCAAACCCTGCACCTTGTGCTTGTAAGGCAAACAACTTAACCATTAGACCACCCTCCCAACAGGGAAATATAGTTGTGATACTATAGGGGTGATCTACAGAGCCCGCTGTCAATTTTGTGAGGCCTTTTATATAGGCAAAACCAAAAGAAAACTTTGTAATTAGATCTACGAACTCATATATGATATAAGGAAGAAAAAAACTACTAATGCCCTGTATAAGCATTTGGAAAAACACCAAGAGTATGCTTTTAAATTTAGTGTCTTGGAAAAGGTGGAAGGAAATCCAAGGGGGTCCCTGGTCCACTCAGGCGCTAATTTTGCAGGTGAGGTTGGAGTATTATAGGTATCCAGGTCTTAATGACGCTATCAGTATAGCCCCAATCTTGAAATTAAAATCACTGGAAAGGTAGAAAATGTAATGATTAGGAATACATATATTCTTGCAGCTGTATTTTTGCAAATGAAAAATATTTGGTTTTGAAAAACAATTTTTTTCATTTTTTTTATATTCTTTTTAATTATTGCTAGGGAAACAAGAACATTTGTTTGTTATTAGTCTTATCAGTGCATTTACATTATTTGTTGGTGCTGTTCCCTATATATACAAAATTGATTTTTATAGGTGTTTGTTTAAGGTGATATTATTTTAAATATGAACCATATGGGCAGTAATGGCTAGCAGGTCATTTCACTTCTTTATTACTTAAACTGGAGAGATGCAATGTTTTATGTATCTGATGAAGTTTTAATGAATAGTAAAATGAAAGTGTTTATATCTTACTAAATGCTTTGATTTTAAGCTGTTTGTCTTTGAAGCTCTGTCCTTTACCTGAATTTGTTGACTAATCAGATCAAGCAAAGCCAACTTTGAAGTTAAGATAGCCTCCCAAGTGAAAGATAAGGCCTTCTACAGGTATGTCAGAAACCTCAAGAGCAGGACACAACAATGTGCTGAACTGGTGGTTAATGGTGCCACATTCACCAAGCCTGGTGATATAGCAAATCTGTTAGCTGACAAAATCAGTTCCAACTTAACCTCCCTCTCACCCTCAACCATCCCCAAAAATATACCATAAAACATAACTAGGGAGCATGTACTGGCTGCACTCACTAAAGCCAAGAACACAGCCTCAGTCTGCTCAGTAACATCCCAGGATACTTCCTGACCAGTCTAAAATATGACATAGCAGGACTCTTGGAGTCATTACTTTACTATACTCTTAAAACAGGTTTTGTGCCACATGAATGGAGGAGTATGATTGTCATCCCCCTTCATAAAGGAAGACCTTCAAAGGATCCTGGAAGCTAAAGACCCATTAGTCTGACTATTCCTATTTTCAAGGCCATAAAAATAATTATTATAGAAATTATCAGCAATGATAGAGGAGACATCCAGACACTGGATCCATCCTGGTTTGGTTTTGTCAAAGGAAGTTCATGCTTACTGAATCTGGTGGACTTCTTTGTAAAGGTCACTAAGGCAATGGATGAGGGGAAAATGGTGCATACTGCCTACATAGATCTGGCTAAGGCATTTGATACAGTACCTCACTCAGGCATTATCAACAAACTTATGGAACTAGGCATAAACCCCTTTATAACATGCTAGATAGCTAGCTGGCTCACTGATAGTACCAAAGAGGTTAGAATTGGTGAGGCCACATCCACAAAGAGACCAGTCACCAGTAGGGTCCCCCAGTGCTCTGTGCTTGAATACTTCTCTTTGGTATCTACTTCTTGGCTGTCAAAGCCAATGTCAGAGGCCTCTGGCTAACCAAGTTCACAGATGATTGCAGACTGGGAGGAGTCATTGAATCCACCCCCCAAGACAAGAATGCCCTTCAGGAAGGTATAACACGGATAAACTCTTGGTGCCAAAGCTGTGGCTTAAAACTCAATATCAAGAAATGTGTTATAGTACATTTAGGGAAGTCTGTCACCTCAGATAACTACATCAATAAAACACCCCTAAAAGCTGATTCAGGCTCTGAGAACTCATGTAGAGAGTAACCTAGCCTATGAACATGGGCATGAACACCCAACTCCATTAGGCACCCTATTCAGCCAAAGCCTGAGCACCAGCTTTGTCCCAGCTGAATGGAGAACAGCCACTGTCATCTCTCTACACAAAGGTGGAGCATCCACTGACCCAGGAAATTATAAGCCCATCAGCCTAACTAGCCTGATCTGCAAGGCCATGGATAGCATTATCATGAACCTTATAAACAAGGACATTAGAAACCTCCAAACGCTTGACACTACACAGTTTGATTTTGTCAAAGAGAGATCATGCCTGTTAAACTTACTCAACTTCTTCAGAGCAGTCAACAAAGCCATGGACAAGGGGAAGACAATGCAGACTGCCTACCTTGACCTAGCCAAAGACCAACACTAATTTCCCACTCAGGCATAATAGATAAACTCTCCTGGCCTCAACCTGTATATTACCAGATGGGCAGCTAACTTGCTCACTGATAGAACCTACTCAGTCAAAATAGGGGAAGCCACCTCTAGTAGTAGTAGTAGACCTGTAACGAATGGCGTACCCCAAGGATCATTTTTAGGACCTCTACTGTCTGGGATATACTTTTTTGAGGTGCAAGCCAAAACCAGTGGTCTGTGGCAGTCCAAGTTTGCAGATGACTGCAAGCTGGGTGCTGTCTTAAATTCCCCTAGTGATGTGAACATCCTCCAAGAGGGCCTTACCCAAGCTAACAACTGGTGCCAGAAGTATGGCCTCAAACTGAATGTCAAGAAATGCATCATTATCACCTTTGGGGAAAATGGCACCCCCCCACCAATTATCACATTAATAACTTACTAATGACACAATTAGTCATAAGGAACTTGGCGACCCAGGTTGATAGCAACCTGACTTTTGACCACCATGTTGCCTCCATTGTATGGAAGGCACACTACATGGCCCACTGCATAAGTAAGGGTATTTCATCCAGGAACAAGGCGGTCACAACATCCCTGTACTCCACCCTTATCAGACCCATTATCAAGTGCAATGCCACCTTCGGCATGTACCTTGCCAAGCACATGCAGCAGTTGGAGAAACCACAGAGGTTCCTGACCAGGAACATCCAGGGTCTCAAACACCTATCCTATACAGATAGACTAAAAGCCCTGTCCCTCTACTCAGTCTCATATAGACTGATCAGAGGTGGCCTGTGTCTAGCATACAAGGCCATCTCAGACTCAGCCTTGATGGAGTTGCTGCATATCTGTAGGTCAAACTCCACTTGCACAACCCACATGCAAGGACTCAAACTGGTCTGTGACATTAATAAAACTTGTTGGTGGGATAGATTTGTGTCCCAAAGACACCCCCATCTGTGGGACAGACTCCCACTCCATGTCAAGCAGAGTACCTCACTAGCCCTCTTTAAGAGGAACCCGGATGACTGGATGGGAAACAGAAAATACACCCCTGGGATCCCACCTGTGTCCCTGATGGACAGGGGAAAGAGGTGCTGACTTTGTGGGAACTTGGGCAAAATTCCTGGCTAGGCTTATAAAGGCCTCCAGGCCAATAGCCTAGTATCATCATATGAACCTATGACCAACGTGTGTCCTCGGTAGGTAGAAAAATCCTTCTGTATTGCTCAACTTATAAGTAAGGGCATGACATCTAAGTCCAGAGAGATCATCATACCATTGTACTCAGCCCTCATCAGATCCATCACCATCATAGAGTATAATGCACCTTTCGGTATGTACCTGACCAGACACATGCAGCAAATGGAACATACACAAAGGTTCCTTACAAAAAGAATACAGGGAGTAAGTACAATGTCCTACACTGATTGCCTTAATGCCCTATCTCTTTACTTGGTATCATACAAACTTCCAAAAGGTGATCTTTGCCAGTAATACAAGGCATTCCTGGATGCTGTTTTGATGAACCTTTTGCACATTCACAAAACTACCGGCATCAGAACTAGTAGATTAAAAAGACCTAAATTTTGCTAATGACATAAATAGGACATGTTGGACAGACAGATATGTCTCTCAGGGAATTCCTAAAGAAAATGGTAAAAAAGGGAATTGATTAGTGATTGTTGATGACCACTCTGATAGCTGAACATGATGAAGAGCTAAATAGCCCACTGACAAAGGTGAAAGTAGAAAATGCAAAAGCTGTCAAAAAATAAACTAATGATGTCATGTAGCCTTATCAGTTCTTTGCAAATAGTGAAGAAGTGGAGACACTGACAGATTTTCCTAGGCCCAGATAGTTCTGTAAGTGGTGACTTCAGCCATGACATTAAAAGATGCTTCCTTTATGAAAGATAGGTGTCGATAATCTGGATAAAATTTTAAAGAGAAGACACATAATGTCAGCAAAGATCTATATACCCAAAGCTAAGTTATTCCCAACAATAAAATATATGTACTTGTGAGGAATGGACTGCAAAACAGTGGTTTTAATCTGTGGTATTAGAGAAATGTTTGAGAATACCCTGGAATACAAGAAGATCAAATCAGCCAATACTTCAGTAAATCAATCCAGACTGTTCACTGGAAAGTCTGATAGTAAAACTAAAGTCCAAATACCTTGGCCACACAATTATAAAAAAAAAAAAAATGATTGATTTGGGTAGACACTGATTCTGGGAAAGAACAAAGTCTCAAAAAGAAGGGGTAGCAGATGCAAAGATGGATAGGCAACATTACTCAAGTAATGAATATAAATTTGCAAAAATATGAAGACACAGTAGTTGACAGACCATCCTAGTGTGCAAAAGTCCTTGAAGTCTCAAACACACTTGACTAAATGACAAAAAATTGCTACCTACTTTTCTGATTAAACTACAAAAATATATTACCTACTCTTCAATTTTCAAAGAGTTGTATAACATACAAAAAATTTTATTGCAAAGGAATTTTCTTTCAGTAGTTTCATCAACAAAACAATATAAATTGAAGACAAACAGATATAATTCAGATTAGTGAAATGGGTGGATATAACCAGAGAAACTCCAATATAGCATAACTTCTTTTCTACCCCCTTTCCATCTCTAATAGCCCTACAAGAAACTGATTGAAGTCACCCTTTACATATCAGAACATAACTACAAGTTGAGGGTGGTTTCACACATGCAGCAGAATTATGCCATAGAATTAATTCACAGACCATAACTATAGCCTTTTTTCACAGACACCACCCCTCCCCCACCATGAGTAAAACAAATTTTACAGATGACGGGTAACTTACTTAAAAAATGCTAAACTGAGAGGCCCATGATTTATACCATACTCATCCAAGTCCGTAAAAAGGACAAGGTTGTTTCTAGATTTATCACTCTGAACAATTTCTTGAACTCAAATTCATTAAGGATAGTGGATCTAAAAACTATACTTCGTTCAATGAAACAAGTATGTTACGTGCCTCCCCTGGATATAGAAGTTTATGTTTCAAATCCTAGTGAGACATTCACACAGAATGTTAGCAAAAAACTTAACATCACTTTTAGTTTTCCTACCCTCCCCTTTTAGAATGCTGTCAGCCTCAGTGCATCTAGTATCTTTACCTCCAGTGTCTACGTGTCTCAATAAATAAAACATAACCAGCTTCCCTTAGCTTAACTATTACTTCATAGTTAGAAAGGGGAGTGTTTGTGTAGCACATAGGTCAGGTAGCTATACTGTCTCCAGGAATGACAGTAAATTGCAAGAAAGTCATTTTAACCCCTTCTTGATATTTTTCTTAGGGGTGTCATGCATTCTGTATTTAGTTAAGCTTTCTTTATGCTGCACAAATAGTGATTCTAACAATTCTGACACAATTTTATGACAAACAAGCCATCACAGCAAGCAAGCATCTGAGACTCCTCAATATATTTTTCTTGCATTCTCTTACTTCTTGCAAATTAGAAATGAAAAGAAAAAATGACATCTCAAAAATCTCTACAACCAAGCTATAGATTTACTAGTAGTGAACATTTTTATTCCCCACTGTATAACAAAAGATGTGACAAAGATTTCCACTGAAATGGTATTATTTCCTCCATTGGAAGTTCAATATCCAATAATAAATCGTTTGAATTAAGCTTGGGAAGTCCACTTCAACAATTGTTGGTGCAGAGCAAAGGTCATAACAATAAATGGGTCATTCTACATTAACTTAGATGAGATGGAAGTAGCTACAGAGCTTTGACAGCCTTCACGGACAATTTTCAATCAGTTCAGCTTCAAGTCAGTATGGACAACAATAACCTTATTTTTCAAAACAAAGTTTGAAAGATAGATGCATTTTCCTATTCATGAACTCAAAACTTAATAAATACCTTCCCTCCCTTTCCTCCACTTCAGAAGGTACTTACCCTGAAATAACCATGGTATTTTCTATTAATGAGACAGATTGCTCTTCTGCCATGGCACTTGCTTATATGCAATTATTTATTAACATAACAAGTTGTTGTGTCCAGTCTCAAAATTCTGGCTCTTTTAGCCTGGTCTATAGAATTTTGATTGCTAACATTAAATCCTTTTCCATTCAAGTATGAAACATTTTACAGTAAGTCAGTCAGGAGGCCTATGACAATTAAATCTTACACACAAAGGTAGAAGAGCTTTGTCTTTTGGACTGGTTCACAAGGTCTAGACCTTTTGCAATGCTGTACAGAAAAGCTACTGGATGATTTAAACTGTGTATTTTATTTAAACTCATCTTATTCATCAATCAGAGTTCATGCCCTTATGGTTTATATTTGCCTTTCAACATTTCCACAGATAGCAGAAACATCCTCTACTAAGGCTTTCCTAAAAGGGGATTAAGACTACTTAATCATGTCTCTTCTCCTTGGAAGTTAAACCTTATGTTGAAGAAGTTAAACTTTATATCTCCTTAAAACAACAGTGCCAGTGTACATGATATATTTCTTGAATTATAATTTATTGTCATGATGCCTCAGAGTTACAAGCTTTGAGGTGTTAACAGCCTTACTTGGCATTTCATGACAATTGTAATAAAAAACTGCAAGGTGTTATTCAAGTTCACTTCATTAGGATGGCAACTATGTCTACAGTATATTTCAGAATTTTTTGAGCACAAGACGTTTTAAGAACTGGCATTTGATATATTTTTTGCATCTTCACAAAACAGTGCAAATTGGAAGCACACTTAATGAGCACAGAATGTTTTAGCATGATGGTTGTAATGGAATCAGTAAATGAGCATCTCCCTTGACATACTAATAGTGCACAGGAATATAACCCAAAGTTATAATTTACTGTTATGTTATAGTTTGGTGTATGTATGTATTTGTTAAGAAGGATATATATAATTTTATTATTCTTTTATTAGAATCTATGGTAAAAATAATAATATTATTATTATTATTATTATTAATGGTTTACTACATTTCATGCCCCTGTGAGGTACAAAATGTCTAAAAGAAGATTCTGGTAATGGAAATATACAAGTGTCTTGCTAAACAAGACTCCTTGCAACTCTGGCACAAAATCATCTTTTCTCTTGACAGAGACAAAGGTACTGTTGATGAAAATTCAGACTGGGAAAGAAGGCACGTGAAGTGGTGGCTGAACAGTAGCCTTTCCTAGGAGATCTGTTGATATTGAGAGTGACATAATGTCCAAGCCTTTACCTACTGTTTAAATAATAGCATCTTCAGAATTCAGAATGTAGGAGAGCAGCACAGACATGGGAAAAGACTGCTTGATTTGGCTTTGACTTTTGAAAGCTAGGATCTTGAGTGCCATACTACTATTGATTGGCAGTCACCTGTATTATTTTAGTATTGTGCATTTAGGTTGTGTGCTATACACAAATGGAGTTTCTCTCTCTCTCTCTGTTCTTTGTTCGACATATTTTACTGTCCTGTTCATTCAGTTCAGTTTCCTGTGTTTATGCACTGTGCAGCATTTTCAATATGGCATATATAAAACTGTGGAAAAGCTCATATGTGTTACGAAAAATATCATAATAACATGTAAAGAAATGTAGTCTACTATTGACAGTCCTACATTTAGTTAGTTCTGGGATACTGTGAATTCAAATATTTTCTCTTTGTGTTTTCTTCAGGACCATTGAGTCTCTTTATGAAGAGCTGATACAACAAGGTATTCTGAAAAGACCAAAGAAAGTGAAACTCGCTGATTACATTGGTAAACCATTTGTCTATATTCTAGCCCTGTTTAAAATTCTAGTTAGGACAGACAAAATGTAACATATCAGAAAATTCATGCTGTTAAGAAGTTTTGATGTCTAGTAGTTACTTCAGTAGTTAGCACAGCTGTCCAAAGTAGATAGTCTATGCAAATATGTATAAGTTAGATAAGTCATGCATGCTTGCTGTTTTTTAATATGACGTCCGTTTGTAAAAAAAATGTGGACTTGTATATTTTTTTTTCTTTTTGCATACATGGATCTTAGGAGTACATACACTACTCGGTAAAGAATAGAATGTTGTTCAGTGCAGCTGTACAGAATGCCATTCTGTTCACGATTATTGAAGTAAACCTTTGGAGATCATTTTTGTACTTCCTTGTCAAAATAGAAAGAAATTATGTTACCACAACTGCAATGTAAAATATGTAGAATTGCTAGATACACTGTGAAACTGCAGATTCTGTCTTTGAAATGGATATGTTTAAAATAACATTTGTCATAACATTCTCATTTCCTCCTAACTGAAGCTTGACTGCTTTTTCTACTCTTTTCAGTCCTCTGTTTTTCTTTTAACTTATAATCCTGTCATCACCACAGAATCAATGGGTAGGCTATCATAACACCCTAAGGGAGGGTAGTGCGTGTCAAAAAAACAGACTTGTATACCCCATGAACTATACAATTTACCACAATGATTGTTTTCATCAATGAAAAGTATCTGGATATATGAGCATATATGAGTACACTATTTATGGTCTGGCAATCGCATGGTGAACCATTGTAGTTTGTTGGTCACATTTTCTGACATGATTTTACAAGCTTTTTATCATTGCAGAAATAAAATACATTCTTTTGTGTAATGCACTGGTTTTGTATAAACACTTTGTTAATGTGCTTTAGGTCAGAATTAGAGAAACAGAAATTTAGAAGGCAGTTGTAGAAGATGAATCGTGGCAGTTCATGCATGATGTTAACTTCATTACAAAAAAAATAAAAGGAAAGTTAAAATAAAATGGCCATGTTCCTAACTAAATTAAATAACTGAATACCTGTAGTCACCTCATTGATGTAGAGGCAAAGTATTTACTTATGTTGCTAGTAACCCCGAGTCAAGTAGCAAGCCATGTGTTAGAGGGATGCAAAAATGTAGGGAAAATCAAATGACAGTTGTTTTCCCAAGCATTAGGGTGAACATTTGAGGCTTGTCATTCCATCTTCTTAGGGAAAGCCAGGGAGCATAAGCAACTTACAGCACCTCGACCAAACACCTAGGGTGCAACAGATGGTGCTGGTAGTACAGCAAGTGAGTCACTGAACATTGATGCACCACCATCTGAAAGGCTGTCACTCCTAGGTGTCCAGGCAAAATTGGTATCTGGGAAATTTGGTATAATGGTTAAGGTGTTTACCTGATCATTTGTTAACAAGATGCAGGGTCTGATTCTCAAATGGGATAATTGGCTAGGTTTCACATGGTCCACAAACACAATTAGCATAGTAGTAACCTATAAGCCTGAATACTAGCATGTGACCAGCCTTGAGAATAGGCATGGCAGACATGCTCCATACTTGAGCCCTGTGTTTTACGATTTGCATCCCTTGAATGAGTAGACCTGAGAGGAGCTTTTGGCTCATTTTAGACACCGCATTAGGTATATGTCGGTTGAGTACCGATTAATTATCAGTGATACACCTGTGCAATGTTGTTGAGATTAGTCTGTCTTGGTGAAGCTAATCCTGCCTGTCACTATTTTCTTACTCAGTAGTTATAACTTGCTAGACTTGAACACCTGCCTATCTAAGTTTATAGTGTATGTAACTGTGTAATAAACGTTTGCACACAAAATAAATTAGTTATATAAAGAAGATAAGGTTGGCTCATAGTTGCTCTGCTAGAGTTTTTATTTGAATGTAGAACAGAAGTAGCTGCTAAAAAAAGGATAATTAGTAGATCATAAAAAATATTGCATGATAATTATAAGAAAGCGATCAGAGGTAGTTAGAAAACATTGGGAAGAGAGAATGGAAATAGACTTTACAAAGAAACAATGGGAGGACATATGTTTGGCTCCGAAGTATGCAGTCAAGTCCAGAAGGTTTAGGATCTTTGCTTGGAAATGTTGCATAGGTATTTTTATACCTCAAGCAGACTTGAAAGTATATTTCCTCGAGTCAACAGCAAATGTTGGAGGTGTGATGGAGAAGGGATCTATAATATAATCTCGAAGTCTTAAACCATCGAAATCAAAAAAAAAAAAAATAGTAAATTAAAAAAAAAAACTAAATAGTGTGTAGGCAGGGGGGCAAGCCCCCCTGCACCCTCCACACCCCCCTACTTAAATATACCAACTCCGATAACGCACTACATTGAAGTAAACGGAAATCTCCCCTATGGAGATTTTCCGTTTAAACGTTCGATGAAGTGCGATTTCGGTATTCTCGTGTCGACAATATCGTATTCGATATTGTCAGACTTCGAGATTTTAATATAGACCCTGGAGAAGAAAAAGGTAACTGGGAATATGTGTTCTGAGAGTGTAATGCATTGGCGGATTTTTAAAAATTCCCTACAGAAATGTTAAGTGAGCAAATGGTTGTAAGTAAGGAAATGATTTTTTTGAGTGGGGATAGAGAATCTGAATTACCTAGACTTAGTAAGGCTTTATTAAGTTTAATGCTGCTGGCTGCTAAAAAAGCAATTACTAGAAAATGGAAACCAAAGTCCATACCAACTGTATTTCAGGTATTGAAAATTATAAAAGAGATAAAAGAACTGGATGAGGGATCTTTAGAAAAGGGATGGAGCATATTACATAGAAGTAAATGGAAATTGTAGGAACAATACATGCATAATAATGTTCAGTAGGAGGAGGAGTGAGATTTAAGGGAAGGCAGGAATTCAGCATTTTTTGTAATGTTGGGCTGATGGTAGTAGCAAAAAAATGTATGTGATGTATTTAAATGTAAAAATGTTAAAATGGTTTGTTTTCTTTTATGTTAATGTGTGCTTGCCAGTGTCTTAAATGATAATTTAGTGAAGGTGTTTAAAAAAGGGTTGGCACCACAGAGCCAAGTCATTTTTCTCCCTTAGTGCTTGATACGCTAATGTGTACTTAATATGTATTTACTCCCTTTGCTTTCAGTATTCTGTGCTTCTTCTGACTATGAGTCCCTACTGCTGCATATGTTTGAGCTCACTTACTACAGGGTAACTTGATTTGTTGTAGGGTCTTCACTAGAGAATGCTTTTGTATTGTACTTCCAAGAGTCATGACTGCGAATCCTGTAGTTATGAAAAAACATAGTGAAAACACACGATAGCAGCAAATGTTGACAATCATTGTTCTACTTTAAAAATTTTCATTGCGGGGGGGGGGGTAAGTTCCTCTGCACCTTACCCCCACTTACAGTTAGAAACTGCATTACTACATCCCCTGCTATTTATATATATTGACTGTGAGATTACCACACTTTGGAGAAGAGAGAGAAAATACTGTCTCATACTACTGTTGGACTCGCACAAACAAATCTTGGATTTACAAACAGTTCCCCTATAGAATATGTCACTGCATAGCTCTTCACAGCCTCAAATGGCTAGAGTTTAACCAACAATATCCCTAATTCGTCAGCCCCCTTTACTGGACCTTCACTCCTTTTTCTCCATTCTTTTTGCTTACTTCCCTTTCTAGCTATCTTCTCTCTACTCTCTTTCTACCCATAGCTGACCATCTTCATCCTACTACCTTGGCATTGCATCTCTATCCTGTTTCCTCACTCTCCTTTCAAATTTGACATCCCCAACCTGTAACTTTGTCATAATACTAATACCCAACTAACTATATTTTATTCCCCACTTTCTGTCTATCTTTTCCCTTTATCCTTCATCTTTAACTACCATTCTACCTGTTATATCTTCTGACATGCTCTTTAAACATTTGTTACCATCTGTTTCTTTCCTTATGTAAATTACCTATTCTGTCATTATGTCTACTGACCGACGACTAAACTGTTTTAACTAGACTAGTGATGTCCTTTAACTCAACTTTGTATTTTTATGCCTGAGCTTAACTCCTTAGCCACTTAATCTGAACTCTGTTTGTTACCTACTTAAATTAGTCCAGGCAAACTGTATTTTGTCTCTGTACACTTTTTGTAAAAAATTTTATTTTAGAAATGTTTTTGAAATGTATTGTCTTATTCTGATAGTGGAGCTTTTCTCCTCGGGCCTCTGCTGAAAATGGACATGTATCCAGCCAGACTAGCCCGGTTAACAAATGTAAAATAAAAATAAATAAATAAATTCATTTGACATTTGATCATGAAGTCCTATACATGCCCAAGAATTTTCCTATCCAGATGACAGGATTTCTTGCATTATCTAATGTCAAGGTTAATAGATTATATGTGAAATATGTAGAAACTGCAGATTCGGTCTTTGAAATAGATATGTTAAAAATGACATCTGATTCAAAATTCATGCTTCAGTATCTGGTTCTATACATGTTTTCCCATACACAGAAGTCTAAACTTCTGATAAAGCCTTCCTTAATTAATTCACAAATTAAATTAATGAATTTATTGGAGTATTTACATGTTTGTACCTAAGCATTTTACAAAGGAGAAACAATATTTGCAATGAAGGCTGAAATACATCCATAAAGTCATTCCAAACAGCTCGTCTACCGCAAAAGTTCAAACTTCTAGTGATAAAATGAATGACACTACCAGTCTCACAATAAACTCATCTAAAGAGATAGTTTTAACAATATAATATTATAAGTAAGATATACAGCTTGTTTCATTGTTTTTATAAATATATATATTTTGTGTTTTAATATGTTCATTATGTGTTTTTAAATGTACTATGTCTTTTTTAGTTTAAATATATGTCACGATTTTCAGTTTGTATAAAGGGTGTGTACTTGTTAGTGCCTTTTGATACACCTGATGATGCCTATTTGGTGAAAGCGCTTGTGTTACTGTTTATGCACTGAAGTAAAAGTATTTAAACTGGATATAGCAGCCATTTCTGTTTCTTCTTCTACTCATTGTTCATCTAGAAAGATGATATCTCACGGGCCTTCTTAAAGAGGGCCCTGTCTTAATCAGAGAAGGTATGGAGCAAGATATGCAAAAGAAATCCTGATCAGTGTCTTAATCTGAGTGTTTGAAAGAGCTGACAGCCCTTCTCTTGACATGAGCTGCATTGTATGGTCATATGGGCAAAGCAACCATATCAAATAGGCAGAACCCAGATCATGTACAGCAGCAGTCCCCAACCACCGGGCTGTGGACCGGTACCAGACTGTGGATCATTTGGTTCCGGGCTGCACAGAAAGAATAAAAAACTTTTTATGTTGGCCACCCAACTGTTCAGAAAAAAGTGTATGAGTTTGTATATGTTTCTGTCTGTGTATATGAATGACTGTGTGCATGAAAGCAGAATGTATGTGTCTATGTGAAAGCAAAAGAGACTGTGTATGTATCTATGAGAGAGAGTGAACAGTGAGATTGATCAAGCCATTACTTTACACTCGCTAAGCAGCACATTTGCTGTTTAGTGAGTGCAAAACAAAAATAAATGAAGCCAAAAAAAAGTGTGTGTGTGTGTGTGTGTGTGTGTGTGTGTGTGTGTGTGTGTGTGTGTGTGTGTGTGTGTGTGTGTGTGTTTCTGTCTGCGTGTGTGAGTGAATATGTGCACAAAAGCAGAAGAGACTGTGTGTGTGTGTGTGTGTGTGTGTGTGTGTGTGTGTGTGTGCACGCGCGTGTGTGTGTGTGTGTGTGGCAGCAGCATCAATTAAGAGGTTTGCATGCCTCTCGACTATACCTTTCAACCTCTCTGCAGAAGAAATCTGGACAGACCCACAAATAATGGGGAGCAAACTACAAAAAATAAGGGCAGATTTTAAATATTGCTGTTATAAACTTAGAAAGCTGATAGAACAACAGAGTTACTATTAGCATGTATTAAATGAATGATATAAACTCTGAAACTCATATACCTGTAATTATTTAATGACTTCAATCCCCAGTCATTTGCCAGAAAACTACACATTTTAAGAGGATGGGACCAAATAAATCAGGACATTTTGCAAAAATCCTGACAGCTGAAAGGTATGCTCTGTTGACTCTCAGCTCAAGATATCTGGATAAACCTAAAATAAACAGGGGACAAAGGCTCAAAATAGGAACATATTGTACCTGATTATTAGGATTTGTATTAGCATACATTTTCTGAAACAGAGGTGTGCTTGAGAGAGTGAGTGAGAGCGACAGTAAAGAGGTTTGCATACCTCTGGACCCATCAGCTGAAGAAATCTGGATAAACCCTAAAATAGAGGGAACAAAGGCTGAAAACTAGGAACAGATTTTAAATACTGCTCTTATCAAATTACAAACTTGTTTAAATAAAAGGATTTGTGTTAGTATGAATTTTCTGAAGAAAATAATTGTCTGAAACTCAAATGTATGCCATTATTTAGTAACGTCAATCTCCAATGACTGGCAACAAACCAAATGTTTTAGGAGTAATGGACCAAAAACTAAAGTAAATGCCTGAATATTTTTTTAAGTGTTATATTTTGGATGTAAAATGCTTCCTGCAACACCATTAGCATATAATACAGTAAGTTTGAAACATTAGGTGGAGGAACAATTTTATATCAAAAATATATAAAAAATTAATACAGTACTTAAAAAAATAAGTACAACACAAAACTTTTATAGAGAGTCCATTCTCTAAACATAATAATGCCCTCCAGGGTATGTGTTAATGTGTAATTAATGCCCTTCCGGGTGTAGAGGCCCTCTTCCACACTCAAGGGTGGGTGTTAATTATACAATAACACTCACCCTGTCGGGGAATATTGTTTGCTTGTTATGCACGCGAGATGGCCGGCCCCTGGAAAATTGTCTTACATGAAACTGGTCAGTGGAATAAAGGTTGGAGACCATTGATGTACAGCACAGAAAGCGAAGATTAGAATATTAAATGCTCAACTGGTCCCAGCCAGCATAGATCCCACAGTATAGGTGTAATATGACACATCTTAGCATTGACAGCCAACAGTGTGGCCACAGAATTCTGTTCCCACTTCAGGTGAGACCAGTTGGCATAATGGTTAATGTCTTCACCTCCGATGAACAAGGTATAAGGTTTGATTCTGCCCTCTGACCTGTAAGAAGTTTGCATGTTCTCCTTGTGTCTTTGTGGGGCTCCTCTCACCTCCTAAAAAAAAAAAAAAAAACACATTGAATGTTTCCATCTCAAACTCACCCAAGAATGGAGTTGTGGGCAGCAGCAGCACAGACTCTGGATGGTGCCTTTTAGGGGGAAGAGTTGTACAGAGTTTTGGCATAGTATCCTCAGGATAGAACACAAATTGCAGACAGCTTACTGTGGCAAGGTTAGACACTTGACTGTGTAAAATATGGCACTAGGTGATTTGGTTATGTTGACTAATGTCGCCAAATGGGCATGGGTATTTGCCGGTGATAAGTGGGTTGAGAACCCGACCTACTCTGACCTACACCAGGGACCCACATTAATGGTGGGAGGGGTGTATACTGTATATGCTTCTATTGGTCAGTCTTTGTGCTTGCCATAAAGTCCAGCAACCCTGAGTCAATAAGCTACTGGCCATTTGGTGCCCAGTTGCTCAGCTTGGGTTACCCGAGATAGCTCTGTTGAGTGAAAGCTGGATGTAAAACCAATCAATCTGCCAAACATGAGCTGAGAATTTCTACTCACAATGTGGGTTCACTGACAGGATTGGAGGAGGCTGGAGATCCTATATATCCAGGAGACAAGATGGAAGGACAGTGCAGTAAAGCAACTTGGTTGGGATCCAGAGTCTACTACTTAGGAGTAGGACAGACTAGAGATAGTATGGGAATTGTGTAGGTCACTTCAACACTACAACTACTCTCTAGGATTGGTATAACTTTATTTTAATGTCTCATTAAAGTTTTGCAGAGTTGCACTTTCTGTATATAATACAAATAATTATTTGTCTTTCATTCAAAATGGCCTATTACTTTTCATAAGCCCCTATGAAGACAAAAGGGTGGGGAATTTGGAAATGAAAAAAGTTTATAGCAATGCTGTCTATATAATGGTGGCTTATGGACCAATCAAGTTTCTGTGAAACACTGGTGTGAGACTTGCATAGATCTTAACAGGGATAAAAAAGACTGATGATGAAAACTCTGGCCAAAAAAGTAGACACACAAAATGCTAAATTGCAAATATTATGATTTAAAGTTAAAGCGTTCTATCCTTGAAATGTACTGTTATGGTAAGGGTACTTACACACGACTATACTTTTTCACCCCTGCATCATCTCACTTCACCTGCATCTGTCACATACCCTCTTGAGTGCCACTGTCAAGTTGCTGAACATCACCCATTCAAACAGACCTTTACAAACAACCACCACTCTCTCCATGATGTTGTACTCCCTAATGTTCAACTTAAAGTTTTGTTCTCTTGATTTGAAAATGATGTCCTGTTTGTCCTTCTTCATTACACTCACTCTTCACAGTCTCCTCTTAAGATATTGTACACCATTATAATATATACTTTCTACTTGTGCTTTCCCAGTTGTTTTTTTTTTTACCTTTTGGGCCAGTTAGAGTGACTGCCCTTCTATCTGAATTGTACTTGTTGTACATGTGGCATCTTTGATTAGCTAGCTGAACTGTTATTCTGTGCCCAAAGGCGAGAAAGAACCTGGCCCTCAGAAAGAGGGTAATTAGTTCTCATAGTCAGATGATTAGGGTATAATGTCCTTCTTAGTGCTGTCTCTCATTCGAAATATATGAAGAATTCAGTATAAATGTGATTTTATTCGCAAATGAGAAGCATTCTCTTGTGACTGACTTTATTTTTCACTATTTTACAGCATATGAGAGAACTGCAGAGAAACAGCTATATTTTAGACAGTGCTTTGTAAATGTATATACAGAAGAATACTTGCCACTGTGCTAATAAGTATTTAGTTGACCTATATTAGGATTTACATTTCATCTCACTGTCTTGCTGTGAATTCTTGTTTAAGGTAGAGTTTAACAGCATTTTTGTGGCTTAAATTGTGATGGTAAATCTTGTGTTCACAGTCTCATAAAGATTATGTCCATAGCTTTCAACCTTCTGTGTCAAAAAACATAAAACATTACCTCTCAGTGACATGAGTGAGCAAAATGTGGAACAGCTGCTAACATCTTTGACTAGGACGATCACACCATGCTTAATTTTTTTACTTAATATTTACAAAAACTTCAGCTGATAAATTAATATGACTGGTTATTATTTTCCATTGATATGTACTCAAAAACTCTTAATAATGAATTTGTGAAAAATACTTTAAATATGGAGCAAGATGGTACATGGAATTTTCAAGATTCAAAATGGGAAGAATAGTTCATAATGAAGTATAGTTGAAAGGTACAATTGCATTAAAAGACTGTTCTGATTTGTCTTTTCCATCTGCCTTGACCTGTGGTTTATGTAATCCCAATGGAGCCAAGGCCTGCACTTCAGATCCTTCAACTCTGAATCGCCACCTTCTCTTCCATAGTGCTCTGCACACCTGAATCTCTAAATCCCGTTTGCCACTCTTCATTGTTGGACTTGTTATACCGAAGCTCTTGTCAAGACAAGTGCCACTTGCTTTAATATATATATATATATGGTTCTACCTGACATAGCCGAAACCACACAACACCGACAACCACATCACCGACACCACATATTCGACAGTCCATAAACACGAAACCACACATAACCGACAACGAAATAACCGACGGTACACAAACACGAAACCCCATACACTGCACACACCACAATAACAATTATTAAAAACAAAACACATCCCCATTCCACAAACCACACACACAACACAAGCACACCAAAATCCTTACAAGCCCACACTAAACCTTACCCTAACCCTAAGGTCCGTCACTATCGCACACTTACCTACCCGCTCCCTAACCCTAACTCACTTAACCCGCCCTATCGCTCCCTAACCCTAACTCACTTAACCCACCCCTATCGCTCCTAACCCTAACTCACTTAACCCACCCCTATCGCTCCCTAACCCTAACTCACTTAACCCACCCCTATCGCTCCCTAACCCTAACTCACTTAACCCACCCCTATCCCCACAGACCGTCAATCTCCACACTTACCTGCCTCGCACCCTAACGTCCGTCACTACCGCATACTCACACAGCCTTTCCCCATGTCGGCATCCTCGGCGTTGGTGTTGTCATCCGTCGTGTCGGTCTTCTGCATTTTCGATGTTCTGCCACTCGCGATTCGCGTCGGTCTTCTTCACTTTCGATCTTCTGGAGCTCCGGTTCCGATGTCGGTCTTCTGCGCTGTCGAAGTCAGGTAGAACCATATATATATATATATATATATATATATATATATATATATATATATATATATATATATATAAATCGGGTCTATATTGGATAGTCAGAGTTCCGTAACTCCAAACACCTAATGGTCGAACCATTAAGTTCGAAGTTACAGAACTTTGACTATACAAAAAAAAATACAAAACATACAAATCAATAACTTGTAAGCAGGGGGGCAAGCCCCCCTGCACCCCCCACCCGCTACTTAAATATGACAACTCCGAGATCGCACCACATTGAAGTGAATGGAAACCTCTGCTTGCAGATATTTCCATTCAAACACTCTAACTTTTATAAATTCGAACATATGGCCTCGACCATATGTGGTTCGAACTTGTAAAAGTTCGACTACGTGAATGGAACGCTATGTATCATACACACAGATATATATATATATATATATATATATATATATATATATATATATATATATATATATATATATATTAATCTCCTCTACTAAAAAAATACAAAGTTAGATATTTATTTAGGTTTTCTTTCTTTTCCTTAGCTCTGTTGTTGTAGTTGTGAGTGCTTGAGCTCTACTACCTCCTGCCATCCTACTGTTTCTCTGTTTTTTGTGTTTATGGTTAGTTCTCTCAGTGATGCTATTTTTACTTGCAAGTGGTTTTCTTTAAGCAAGTTGGTAGTTTTTGCTATTTATTCTGGTGGTGTTAGGCATTTGTGGATTCAGTGGAATTTACAGATATTTCTGTGTACTTCTGTGACCCATAGCTCCGAACCTCTTAGAGCAAGAAATCTGGAAAATATCATAAATAAAAGTGGAACAAAGGCCCAAAAATAGGGACAATATTTAAATATTGCTCTTACCAACTTAGAAAGTTGATAGAATAACAGGTTTTGCATTAGCATGAATTTTTCTGAAGGGTATGAAGTCGGAAACTCAAATCTCTGTTATTATGTTCTAACTTCATCTTTAACTAGTTGTAACTAATATGCCAGAAAACCACAATTTTATGAAAAATGGACCAAAGATGTGAGGCAAAAATCTGGACATTCTGCGAAAATCTGTACAGTTGAGAGGTATCCTGCTGTCCCCTTTGGTGTTTTTCCTCAGTTGTGTGCTATATTTACTGTTTTTGTTATGGATAAAACTTCAGGCTTCCAAAAATGTTTGGCGTGCTGTCATAAATTGCCCCCTCAAGATTCTCATGACAGCTATGCTTATTGTTTAGGGATCATGCACTTGAATTCTGTCAGCCCTGTACTTTGAGACCAGGGCCTTAGCTGACTGTAGTGTACTGGGTGAAGCTCGTTATGCAGAGCTTGCTTCCCTGCTCTTCTGCTGTTTGTTTCCTGGCTTCTGCTTCTCTGTCCTCTTCAAAGAAGTCTGCGGAAAGAAAGAAAGTCAAGGATAAGGAAAATAATAGAGACAGGAAGGAGAATTAGAAAAGGAAAAGTCTAGAGAAAATGAGAGCTGACAGAAAATGGTATGTTGAGTCTTCTGTTGAGGATGAATTGGAGCCAAAGGTCCCAAAGCCCTTGTCCTCCTTGGCTTCTGTTAGGGATCCTGTGTCGGTAACACCTCATTACTGATGTCTACTTCTGCTGCCTCCAGCTTCAGATTGCCCTGATTGGACATTCCATGTCCCTTTTTGTTGGCTACTCCTGTGTCTGGTCTCTTCCACTTCTCCTTTTTGGCCATTATGCAAACTCTGGAATTCTCCCTAGAGCTTTTCCCTTCTCTGGTCCAGACTTCCACTTTCAGGATCTAAGAAACTGAGCAGCTTTTGCACTTACCTGGTAAGTCATTCTGTATGGCTTTTTCTAGGTCTGCAAAGTTCACCTGAAGTGTCAAGGAAACAGATCTGGACAAGTTAATTCATACCTTCTTGAAGACCCAGATGGACCTGGGAATCTTTCCCTCACCCATGGCTGCTCAGTAGAGGGAGCTAACCCTTTTGCCTAATTACTAGTTATTCCTTCTGTGGTCCATCCTTTGACACCAATGACCCTCACCCATGGCTGCTCAGAAGAGGGAGCTAACCCTTCTGCCTGATTACTAGTTATTCCTTCTGCGGTCCATCCTTTGACACCAATGACCCTGTATCTGATGCCTGCACCTATCTATTCATTAATGCCAACAGATTGGCTGCACTGACATCTACCTTGATATATTTGACTCTGGTGCTGTCAGAGTTGTACACATCCCAGAGCAATAGGTTTGTGTCAAGTCTAAGGTTGCTGGAGATGTCCTTTCCTCTGGATGCATTGGCCCTAGAGCAGGGATTTCTCTGGAATGGGAATGTCTTTTACCAGTTGACCAGTGTCAGCTTCTGTGTTGTATATCATGGAGAGGATTTTCTCTCATTCAGGGAAGGGATCTTCACATCTGGTATTGGATCCATCCTGATATTCCAACCTTTTTAGGGCTTTGGTTTCACATGAAGTTGTCCACACCAAATGGTTTTGAGCAGCCCCATGCCAGGGTTCCACTGTTGCTCCTACGTTCCTCTAGCTTTTCCCCCCAAAAGGTGCACAAGGAAAAAACAATATAAGAAGAAGCATGTGGATTTCCCTGAGGAATCCCTGACTGAAGATTCCAACCTCAGTGAAAGTGAATGGTCCCCTAAATCCCTCCATGATGTCACATCCTTCAGCAATCTGCTTGAATTGAAGAGATAAGGGGAGATTGAACCAAGGGGGGATTGTTCCTTTCCCTGAGGAGTCAGTCTTCACCAAAGCCTTTTGGTGTGAGCCCAGCCACACCTTCAGAGTGCTTTAGTTCATCCCCTAACTAGAGCATCACACAAACATTGGACCATTTTGGGAAGCACACATATGCTTCAGCTACCTTTGCCCTTCATATGCTGAACTATATGGCACATTTCACATGACTTCAGGGAGACTTAATCACTCATGTTACCAAGTCGTGGCTTTGCAACCTTCTAGTGAGTTGTGTAAGCCCTTGTAGATGCAGTTGGCCACCATGTTCTCTATATCAAACATTTCCATGTGTCTCATCTCAAATACAGCAAATGGCATCATGCATGGTAGGCCCCAGCATTGCAGTCCACCATCATGCCTGAATGCACTTGTGTACTTTTTCAAAGTGCTTCAAATCATGCTTCCTTACCACCCTCTTTGATGGGTTCACTCTATTTTTACCAAAAGTTAAGGACACACTCATCAGAAATGAACAGGATAGTAAGATGTTGTCTGCTGTGGGAGTTAGTTTTTCCACCATGCAGTACACCTCAAGAAACAGGGAGGGCTGTTCTTCTACAAGTCATAACAGTCTTCTCAGGATAATCAAGGTGAAGGCTTCCCCGAGGCAGAGGGGTTGAAACTTTAATGGATACTGCCCCAGAGGCACGGTTGGTCCATAAAATCAAGGCTCAAAGGGGCCTTCTCTGTCAAGCCTTTCCAATGCTCTTAAAACCTTGCCCAAGTGCTGCACTCTGGAAGCAGTCAGGGAGGGGTGCTTTGCTGTCCACTTCCAAGATTGGGAGGCTGTCACTTCAAATGCCTGGGTATTGAGCATTACTTACAGAGACTACACCATCCTTTTCAAATGTACCACTCCACCAGTGAAAGAAAGCAGTAGCAAGCTTCGAAAGCCGAGATCCGGGGGTCTAGTCAGCATTTTTTTGGTGCCAAAGAAAAACAAGGACCTCAGGCCCATTTTGCAGCTAAGCAAATTAAATGTATTCATCCAGTGGACCAAGTTTAAGATGGTAACAGTTCAGTCCATTCTACATCTACTGAAAAAGTACATTTAGATGTGCTCAGTGGATATCAAAGATTCTTACTAAAACAAAGATAGCAAGGCATTCTAGGTAATTCCTGTGCTTCAAGCTGGAGGCCATTCACTATCATTTTTACCTCTGCCCTTTTGTCTCACCACAGCTCTTTGGGTGTTCAACAAATGCATGGCAGTGGGATTAGCTTGTCTCAGGCTACAGGGATTCTGGGTTTTTCCATACCTGAATGACTGGCTCCTTATTGTGACTTCAGTGGCATCATTGGTCTAGGTGACAGACTCCTTGCACCATCTATGCCTTTCCTTGGGCATTACAATCAGTTTCAGTAAATCTAGTCTTCAACCTTTTCAAGCTCTAGAGTTTATTGGATGGCATCTGTGCACTACCACTCCGATCACCAGGCTTCCTTCCTTGAGATTACTATCCCTGTGACTTCAAGCCAACCAAACTTTACTGCTTTAGAGTCCAACCACTTCCTTAGTTCTTCATCTTCTTTGTCTGATGGCAGCTGCAGTCTCTCTTATTCCTCAAGCCAGGTTCTTAATGAGGGTTCTCCAGTGGGCTTTTTCTATCCAGTGGTACATGTCAACCCACCTGATAAATTTTCCTATCCATCTCACTGATATTTGCTGTTGTCACATCTCCTAGTGGCTGACATCAGATTATTTCTCTTCAGGATACCCATTTGTTCTTCCCTAGCCCATGGCCACAGTGGCTACAGACATTTTTCTCTGGGGGGGGGGGGTCCCATTTTGAAGGGAAAATGGCCAAATGAACTTAGACCCATTCAGAGGACTATCACCACATCTGTATATTGGAGATGAGAGCAGTCCTGCTAGCACTGTAGGCTTTTCACAACTGTCTTTCAAAAGGTATGATCACTGTCCAGACCAACAACATGTCAGTGGTTTGCTACATAAACAAGCAAGGGCCAACTCAATCCTACTCCCTATGTTGAGTGGCTATGGGTGATATCATTGCATCGCTTTCTAATAGCAATGCACATCCCAGTAAAGTCCAGCATTCTAGCAGACAATGTGATCAAGAATATTCTGATTCTCATGAGTGGTCCTACAACCTGTAAGTGGCTGCACAGATTTTCAGCTGCTGGGTCCAGTCATTCTATAGTCTTTTTTGTGACCCCTTTTACACCAAATGCAGCAGCTTTTCTTCCCTGATCCCTCCCATGTTAAAGTCACTGAAGGATGATATTCTGCATGCTTGGCTTCTGGGTCTCCTTTACGCATACCCTCCAGTGCACATGATAATCAAGATTCTGTAAAAAGTAGCCCATTGCAGAGTGACCATAATCCTTATAGCACCTTTCTGGCCCAGACAAGTCTGGTTTCCATAACTGAAGCTTCATCTGTTGCACCTACCTTTGATTTTGAATCCCATTCAAGATTTGATATCCAATTCCTCAGGCCAGGCTTACACAAATCTGAAAGCCCTGAGGTTGAACCCTTGGTTCCTGTGCTTTCAGTGGTTGCCAGAAATCGCAAGCTTTCTGAAAGAGTTGTGCATATCCTTTATTCTCATAAACCCTCCAACAGAAAGCTTTATTGTAGTAAGTGGAGAAGCTTTTTTTTATTTGGACCATTTCAAAGGGTTTGATTCCTTTCTCTGCCTTGCCAGATGCAGTATTAGACTTTTTAACTTGTCTTTTCAGGCTGGGGTTAGTTATTCTGCAGTCAAGGTCCAGCCAGTGTCCATTTCTAATATCCATGTGGGTCATGACCATCTGCCAATTGCTTCTTGAGGTACCTTTCTGCTCATGCCTCCAGTAAGGGATCCAATTCCTCCTTGGGACTTTATTCTTCAACAGGCCTTAACCCGAGTACCTTTTGAACCAAATGATAATGTGGACTTAAAATTTCTGTAATGGAAAACACACTGCTTAATCACAGTCACTTCAGCCATGTGAGTCTTTGAACTACAGGCTTTATCCTGTGTCCTATCTTACCGTATTATTCACAAAGATAGGGTATCTTTGAGGACTAATCCCTCCTTCTTTCCTAAGGTGGCTTCTGAGTCTAGTTTGAATCACTTGATACAATTGTGAGTTTTCTTTCTGAACTAAGTGATAAGGGTGAATACATACTTTATTGCCTGGACCTCCACCATCAATTAAGATTTTATTTGAACGGAACAAAACACATCAGGAAGTCAGACCAACATTTTGTGTTCTTCTCTAGAGCTAAGCATGGGAAAGCAATTTCAAAGGTAACATTGCCAATTGCATATTCTTGGTTTATACTATGAAAGGTGTACTTCTACATAGCAAACCAAAATCCCACTCTACTAGGGAAGTATCTATTTCAAATAGCTTTTTTGAACATGCTTCCTTAGATGATATTTGCACATCAGCTACTTAGTCTAACACAAATACCTTTGTGTCCCATTATAAACTTGACATTCAGTCCAGATCTAAGACTTCCCTTGTCTCCAGCATTTTGCATCATAGTCTATTCTGTTTGGCTTTGGACTCTATCCCAGAGGTTGAGGCAGATAGAAATGAGCTCAATGCCAAAAAGTGCAGTGTCATCCCCTTGGGTAAAAACTCTGTACCCATGAACTTCCACATAGGCAGCAATCTACTTAACACCGAATGTGTGATAAGAGACCTTGGGACCCAGGTGGACAGTAGTCTCTCCTTTGATAGTCACATCGCCACAGTAGTCAGGAAGTCCTTCTACGTGGCACACCTCATCATAAAAGGGTTCTCATCCAGGAAAAAAGAGGTCATCGTTACCCTCTACTCATCACTCATTAGACCCATTATAGAGTACAACGCCCCTTTTGGAATGTACCTCACAAGACATCTGCAGCAGCTGGAAAGGCCACAGAAGTACCTCACAAAGAGGATTACTGGACTCAAACAAATGCCCTACACTGACTGCCTCAAAAAACTCCAGCTTTACTCCGTAGCATATCGCCTACTCAGAGGTGATCTCTGCCTAACATATAAAGCTATGTCAAACCCAGAGCTGTTGGACATGCTACACCTAAAGAAATCCCAATCCCTCCGAGCTACACGCTCTAGGGACCTAAACCTTGTCACCACAATAAACAGGACATGCTGGAGGGATAGATTTCTATCCCAGAGACTTCCCATACTCTGGAACAGGCTACCCATCTATGTCAAGCAAAGTTCTTCATTAGGACTCTTCAAGAAAAATCTTGATGAGTGGATGGGAAATAGGATCACTTCTGTGTCTCTGCTCGTCAGTGGCACAGGAAAATAACTTTCTTGGGTGGCGTAAGCCAGGGAACCTTGTTGGCTAGGCTTGCGTAGGCCCTTGGGCCGATAGCCTAGTACCTACCTATGAACCTATGACAACATCAGATATGAAAGTTATGGACTTACAATAATGCTAGATCCATATTGTCTTCTTCTATCCATCTCAGCCATCCTTCTCTCCATACCCATCTCAAAAGTCTCACTGGTATTTGACTCCTGGTGGATCTTGTGGGCTGGTACAACGTCTGTTGTGAAGACCCTCTTTGGTCTAATCCTCAGTCTTTTAATAGGTGGATTCTGTATTGTAGGTCAGGTATGGTAGGGCAAACTTGATCTGAGGAGATTTTGATGTGCAGAGCATTATGTGAGAGGAGGTGAAGCTTTGGAGATGAAGATTCTGAAGTGCCATACTTGGATTAGATTGGATCCGATAATCCACAGATTGAGACTGACAGAAGAAGACAACATTGATCTAGCATTATGGTAAGTATATAACTTACATTTATTACTTGCTGGATTGTCAAATCAAGCTAACATCTTAATTAACTCATTTTGGAGTGCTATTTAATATTTCAAAATTGTTATTGACTGGGTTTCTTTGTTAATTTTTGAAGTTAGGGTTTCCACATAGAAATTGCTGTTAAAATATTCGTCGGTATTTATGTTTACCTTTGTTATGTAACTTCTGCTAAAAAAGGCATCCTGTGCCTCTGACAAACTTCCTGGTGTTTCTTGGACTTTGTAAGTGTCTTTAATTATGTCTGAGCACAATAATGTTAGGAAAATAAAGGTATCTGTTACTGTATAGTAACAAAGCCCTGACCACAATTCAGGTGACCCAAAATTGATTAGCAGCTCTGAAACTTGAAGGAGTAGAAAGTGAAGAATGAGCTTACTGTCGCAAGGGAGAGCAGGGTACAACAGGACATGTACAGACTAAGTCCATCAGAGGAGGGCTGTTGTTACATTCCACATCATGGGGGTGGTTTTTCGGCTCACCAAGCCAACACCTGGTTGTAGCCTTCATTAGTGAGTGTATTGGAGCATACATTCAGAGTAGGAAGGCATTGTGGGTTCCCAGAGTGATACAGGTGGCTCATCTCACTGTTTAGAAGTGAGTTCAGACTACACAAATTCCTATAGTGTTGGGATGTTGATGAGATCACAAGAAGGCCCTCATGGCTGCCTGTATGGTAGCCCTTCCAGATCGCTCTTGTCTCTGTAGTATACTGTGGAAATTCTGTAGTATAGGAAAATGAATGAGCACACTCTTGATTAGGGGAGACTTGATGGTCAGAAGGCGCAAGGGCAAAAAGCTGCTAGAAGAAAAATAAAATGAAAGGCCCCTGAGAAGAAAACATTGTAATGTTAAGTTGTCAATCTCGCCTTCATTCTTGCTTGATGGGTTCGGAGCCGATCCCTCGGCTCCGACTCGGCACTTGCTAAGCTCGAGAGTCACTTTTACCAGCTCGAGGCAGCCCCATATCCCATGATGCAAGGCGGTAAGTACCCAGATCTCGTTTGCCGCTTCGCTTATGAGGTCCTCCTTTTACCAGCTCCTGGTAAGTGATTCTATTTATGAATATTAAGCCCCTTTTTTCTTAAAAAAACCCTTAATTGTTAGTTAGTAGTTAATTTTTTACCTTTTGTGACAGAAAATCCCTGTCTTTTCTATTTTATTTTAGTCAGATTTATCCCCATCCCATCCCTCCCTGTTAGGGTGTGTGTGTTGTTTATAGAAATACCTTTTGGGTATTTTATTTAAGTTAATTTTTGACTGGTGTGTGTGTGTGTTTGTTTAAAGCACCATGTCAAAGGAGAGGGTCTCAGGTTTTAAGAAGTGTGACTCGTGCTGTCAGAAGATGTCTCTGACAGGCGGTCACACTTCTTGCCTTTATTGCCTAGGCCCTCTTCACCTGCAGGACTCCTGTGCTATTTGTCATTCGCTCAGCCGGAGAGTCCTGCAGGAAAGATAATAAACTGATTCTTAGGGGCCTTCTTAAGCCGGAGGGCTCTCCGGCTAAGTCGGCTCCATCCAAATCAGTTAAACCTTCCAAGGCCCAGGCTTCTGTATCTAAGCCTGCGGCCTCGTCTCCGACTTCGTTGAGTCGAGATCGCTCGGCTGGAGCGATTCTGGCTTGACAAAGCCTTCGCCCGATGGCTATCGGTGCCGAATCTGTATTGACCACTTCGATGTCGGCTCCGATCGGTTCCGACACCCATGTGGCACAGGCATCGGTGTCGGCTCCGATTGGCTCCGACACCGTTACTTTGGTGGCTGTATCGGCTCCGGCTGGAGCCGATACATCGAGGCTTCCTGTCGGCTCCGAGAGGTCGGCTCCGACAGGATCTATAGTATCGTCTCCGATGGCTCATTCCAGGAAGAGGTCGAGGTCTCCTTCCTTGGAGCCGATACTTTCGGCTCCGGCTTCATCTCTTCTATCGGAACGGTGCCATCGGAGCCGATCTTCAAGGTCATCCAGGTTGAAAGATCATGACCTAGAGAGAGTGGTCAGTAGATTACTTAAGTCACAGGTACTGGCCCAAATGTTACACAGTCCGTCTCAACAGACGACTGTTGGTCCACACCCCGTTACAGTTCCTCCTTCAACTCTACCCCAGAGCTTGGAGTTGGAGTCTTCGGGAATGGTTACTGCTACGGCTGGAGGGCGGATACCCCCTTCTGTTCCTTCAGCCTCTACTCTTATCTCCTCTTGAGACCTTCCTTAGAGGGATTCTGTGGTCGGGCTTCCATGGTCTCCTCCGAGGGGGTGAGTGGCATCGGACCCTTGTCCGAACCCGCTCTTCCCCTTGGAGCCTCGGCCTTGGTGAGCTCGGCTCCGACATCTGCCTCGGAGACTTCCCTTTCGGTGGTCCCTGGAGTTCCTAGCTCTTGGGCGGGTTCTCTCGGACCTGCCTGGGAGGGAGCATTCGAGGTGATGAAGAGTGTACTGGCCACTGGTATCAGTCAGCAGTCTGTTCCGTAGCTCCTCCCTCTATAGTACCTGTTGACATCTCTACCACTTCTCTTGCTACAGGACCCAGAGATCCTCCGCCTCAGGTTTCCCCATTGGGAATTTCCCCTCTTCTGAGGATTCTCCTGATGTTTCGGGAGATCCTCCTAGGAAGAGGACTTGTAAGAGGAAGCATGTAGACTCCCGAGTCTGTCACTTGGATACTGACTTTGATGAGTCAGAGGGATCCCCTATATCCCCTCTGTGGATGTCTCCTTCTCAGACATCCTAGAACTTCTGAAACAGAGGGGAAACTGGCCCACCAACAATCCCTCTGAGGATGAGTCAGTATACCTAGAGGCGTTTGGATCTCGGCCCTCCACCTCCTGGGTGTCTCCGCCTTCGACCCCTTATGCAGGTTATTGCACGAAGGCGTGGGCAGCTCCTGACTCTGTAGAGCCAGTCCCTAGGAGGCCTTCAAAATTTATCACTGCTCCAAGTGACAAACAATTCCTTACTAAGGGTGTCCCCGCTGATGCCATGGTGGTGGCTGCGGCCACCAGAAAGGAACTTGCAGATCCTTCCGTGCCTGTCCATCCTCCTAATAAGGACTCTAGGACCATGGATAGGTACGGTAAGCGGATGTTTTCCTCAGCGACCTTTGCTATGCGTTCGCTGAATTACCTATGTCACTTCACCAGACTCCAGAGAGATATCCTGAAGGAGCTGGGAGAAGTAGTTCAGGATCCTACAGCTGCAGGGCTCAAGAAAAAATTGCTTCGCAGCTAGGAACCCTCAATTCCATTGCAAACTCCTCCATGCGGCTAATATCTTATGCTGCGGATGGAGCGAGTAGAGCTGCAGGTACAGGTGTGGCTCTTAGACGCCAAGCCTGGATGCGGCTATGTGATTTTGCGGATCCTTTTAAGGCGTCCTTCACAAATTCTCCCTTTGATGGGTCAGCTTTGTTTGGCCCTCAGGTGAAGGAAACCTTGACCAGGTGCGAGCAGGACGGCAAGACTCTTTCTGCTGTTGGAGTCTGTTTTCCACCCTTCTAGACCTTATCCCAAAGGACAGAAGGGGGAAGATGTGGTTCCGTAAATCCCAAGGAGTCACGCCCGGATTCACGTGGTCAGTTTACCCCTAGAGGCAGAGGGGTAACAACAACAGACGCTCTAGAGGCAGAGGGGTCCAAGAACCAGGGAAACAGGGAGCCTCTCTCTGACAAGCCCTTTCAGCATCCCTGAGGTGTTGCCCGGCTGTCCTTCCTTGGAGGCAGTCGGGGGAAGATTATCACTGTACCCAGAAGCCTGGCATTCCCTCACTCAAGACAGATGGGTACAGTCGATCATATCCAAGGGTTACATAATTCCTTTCGAGGAAAGTCCCTTCCCCTCAAGTTCCCTTCCAGATGTACCACCCGGTCTAAGGGAGATTGCAGAGTCAGAAATCGCAAAACTACTGCAAAAGAGCCATTCAGCCAGTTACAATAGACCATTCAGAGCCCGGAATCTACTCAAGGTTCTTTTGGTCCCCAAAAGACGGGAGACTGGAGACCAATATTGGATCTCAGCAGACTCAACAAGTCTGTCAGGAAGACAAGATTCGAATGGTCACTCTTCAGTCAATTCTGCCCTTCTTACAGAAGGACAACTGGATGTGCTCAATAGATCTTCAGGATGCGTACTATCACATAAAAATTCACAGACGCTCCAGGAGATTTCTCTGCTTTCGGCTGGGGTCCAGTCATTTCCAGTTCAGAGCCCTGCCCTTTGGTCTCACTACAGCCCCCAGAGTGTTCACCAAATGCATGGCAGTGGTCACGGCTCACCTGAGGCGTCAAGGATTCCAGGTGTTTCCGTATCTCGACGACTGGCTCCTGTCAGCCACCACCAGGCATCAGCTTATACAAGCCAGGGATTACACAATAGACCTTTGTTCTCATTTGGGCATCTCAATCAACTTGGAAAAGTCATCCTTATCGCCTGCCAGTCTATTACCTTCATAGGCGCAAACTTAAACACTGTTCGGATGTCAGCTACCCTTACAGAACAAAGAGTTTCAGACATTCAGACTCATGTCAGGATCATTCTGGCCAGCAAGAAAATACAGGCCAGAATGGTTCTAAAGGTATTAGGTCTCATGGCTGCGGCCATTACTCTTCTTCCTGGCTCGATTCTACATGCCTTCTTCAGTGGATGCTGTTCACACACTGGCCATACCAGCAACTTCCAATGCGTCACCAGATTCTGGTGACACAGACATGCAAAGAGCATCTTGCTTGGTGAATCACATCGTCTCAGGTTCACCAAGGCAGGTACTTTGTACCCCATCCCGATAGCCACTGTCACCACGGATGCCTCCCTGATCGGGTGGGGTCATTATCAGGGCAGGATGGTTCATGGGACGTGGCAGCCGTTCGAGTACCATCTGCACATAAATGTCCTGGAGATGAGAGCAGTGCTTTTAATGTTGCAAGCCCTCAACGACTTTCTTCCCGTAGGGACAATTGCAGTCCACACAGACAACATGTCTGTAGTTTGGTATATCAACAAACAGGGCGGAACCAAGTCCTACCCCTTGTGTCGAGAAGCACTCAGACTATGGCAATGGGCGATCTCCTCTCATCGGTTTCTGGTAGCAACGCATATCCCTGGGAAAACCAACATTATAGCGGACAGATTGAGCAGAGCTATCCTCATGCCTCACGAGTGGTCTCTCAAGCAATCTATAGCGGAAGAGATTTTTCTGGAATGGGGTCCATGTTGCGATCTTTTGCTACTCCCCAAAACAGCAAATGTCCAGACTTCTTCAGCCTCTTCCTCTATCAGGCCATCCCCAGAGACGCTCTGACCAAGGATTGGCCCCAGGGACTTCTTTATGCCTTCCTCCATTTCCTCTGATCCCTCAGGTGATCCAGAAAGCTACCGTTTGAGAGCCAAATTGATTCTCATTGCCCTTACTGGCCTCGACAAGTTTGGTTCCCGTTCCTCCATCATCACCTTTTGGTGCAGCCGTGGCATCTGGACCCAGTGCCAGACCTTCTGATTCACCAATCGGGTCAGCTGCACCGGTCAATCCCTTCTCTCAACCTCACAGCATGGTTGCTCCACTTCCTTCCTTAGCCAGGCTTCCTTTGATCTCTAACCCAGTTAGAGACATCATAGTAACCGCTAAAATCCTCTACCAGGAGGATTTATACAAGCAAATGGAAACATTTCTCTTATTGGGCTAAGGCCCAAAATATTGATCCTTTTACTGCCCCTGTTCAGGCAGTCCTGGACTTCTTAGCAGAGATTTTTCATGCAGGCTCCTCTTCTTCCACAGTCAGAGTTCAATTGGCTGCTATTTCTAATTTTCATGTCGGGATAGCAGATCATAATATTATGTCCCATAGGCTCTGCAGGGCCTTCTTGAAAGGAATTTTCCTACTAAAGCCTCCAATCAGGAATCCTCCTCCTCAGTGGGATCTAAATTTAGTGCTGACATCCTTGATTCTTCCCCTTGAGCCAGCTGTTTCTTGTTCCCTGAAATATCTTTCTTGGAAAACTTTATTCCTAGTGGCTATTACATCTGCCAGGAGGGTGTCTGAACTTCATGCTCTTCGGTTCGACCCCTATTTGGTTTTCACAAAGACAGAGTATCTTTGAGAACTAATCCATCCTTTTACCTAAGGTCGCTTCAAAGAACAATCTGAATCAATCCATTGATCTCCTGTATTTTTCCTAACTATTCAGATAGAGCTGAACAAAAGCTACATTATCTTGATGTCCACCGTCAACTTAGATATTATTTGGACAGAACAAAAAATTTAGAAAATCTGATCAACTTTTTGTTTCCTATGCGGATAATAAAAAGGCCTTCCTGTTTCTAAAGTGACCTTGTCCAGATGGCTTTCTTGGTCATCTCGAAATTTATACGCTCAGGGAAAACAGCTGTGCTCAAAACCTAAAGCACATTCAACTAGGAGCTTAGCTACTTCTACAGCCTTTCAAGCTAGACTTCCTTTGGACACTATTTGTGCAGCCACTTGGGCTACTCCTCACACTTTTGTTTCCCATTACAAATTGGACTTGGCCTCCAGGGACAGAGCCAGTTTTGGCTCTACAGTCCTCAACAGTTTGTTCCATTGAGCCACCCAGGATAGAGGTGCTAGGACGCGTCCCATCAAGCAAGAATGAAGGCGAGATTGACAACTTAACATTAAGAAGTTATGTACCTACCATAACGTTCCATGTTAGTTGTCTTCTCGCCTTCTTTCTTGACCCTCCCTCCTTCCCCTGGCCTGGACAAACCTTGTATAAGAAACTGTTATGCTGAAGACCATTCAGACCTGGTCCTTCTTCCATCTGTAAGTTTTCTTTCTTCCTTTGGGAAGTATTTTATGCTTGGTGCTATTGCCCTTTGTCAGCAAACGAGATCTGGGTACTTACCGCCTTGCATCATGGGATATGGGGCTGCCTCGAGCTGGTAAAAGTGACTCTCGAGCTTAGCAAGTGCCGAGTCGGAGCCGAGGGATCGGCTCCGAACCCATCAAGCAAGAAAGAAGGCGAGAGAAGACAACTAACATGGAACGTTATGGTAGGTACATAACTTCTTATTTTGATCCCTCAGTGTAAGATCCAGCAGAAAGCACTCAAGTGTAAGATCAGTTTGTTCATAAGGGATCACTGCTACAAGAAAAGTTGAATATGACTGGAATATAGCTGAAAGTAGACATCAGTCCTGCAGCATGTTTTCATCAATGCGACATCCCAATGTACATGCACTTATGTCAATCTATAGGCATTAGTGGAGATTGGCTAAATGGAGAGTGCACCATGCATCTTTACTCAAGTTGTATTTCTTTCTTTATTTATTTATTTACATTTGTTGACTGGGAGTGTCCGACTGGACGTAGGTCCATTTTCAGCCGAGGCCCAGGGAGAAAAGCTCCACAGTTAAAATAAACAGACAGTAGTTACATTGGATTACATAGCGATTAACAATTTGATTAACATAGCAATTAATTACAAACATATTTACAGATGAAGAAGATAGTACATCAGTAGACAACTAGAATCTTTATCTGCGAAGTACATAACAGACATTAACAAATGTTACAATAAGAAGTTCCTGCTATATAATAAGTACTAGGCTTCTGAGCATCTGAGCTTGCTATAATCAAGGTAGTTAGTGGGGTGGAAAGAAAGGTAGTGGTTGAATGGGGTGGGTGATATTAGAGTGGGAGTTGCAAGGGCATAGCCAGCATGTTTTTAGGTGTGCTTTTAGTAAAGTTTTGATGTGGGTGCATGATGGTACGGAGGTAATTGTGGGTGGGAGGGAGTTCCATAATTTGGCTATGGCGCAAAAGAATAGTGCTTCATCAGTAGAGTTATTGGCTTTAGTGATCTGCAAGTGATTTTTGTTGCTGGATCTTAGTGGTCTGGTGGCGCGATAGGGTTGTAGTAGATTTTAGAGGGGTGGGACATTTAGTGGATGGTTTACTAGTTTGTGGGCGAGTGAGAGTTGATACCATTGAAGGAGGTGAGGGCGTTCAAGCCAGCCCTGTTCAGCAAGTGAGAGACAGTGGTGACTAAGGTAGGATGCCCCTGTGGCGAATTTGGCGATTTTGTTGTAGCAGATCTCTAGCTTGTTTAGATCGCATTGCCTTAGGTTGGTTTATATTGGAGAAGCATAAAGTAGGGTGGAGTTAAGGTGGGAATTTGCTATTGAAATCTTTGCTGCTTTGGTGAGAAGTTGCTTATTTCTGTATAACGCTCCTAGTTTTTTGTGGACTTTTTATGGTCTTGGATATGTGAATGTCAAATTTTAGTTTATTGTCTATTTCCACTCCTAGCAATTTGGTGTGTTCAGTTGGGTACATAGTGGTGTTGTCTTTTGCTGTGATGTTAAAGTGAGAGTTGTTTTGAGTATGTTTGGTGGGTTGGAAGATGAGTAGTTTAGTTTTGTTTGGGTTGAGTATTAATTGGGCATCGGATAACCAAGTTTCAACAGAGGAAAAGGCTTCCTGTGTGACTTTTTGCAGTTTGGGTAGGGACTGGGCTGAGCAGATGATGGTTGAGTCATCTGCGTATTGTATGAGTATGCCATGTTTGGTGGCAGAGGCTAGACTATTGGTGAAAACAGAGAAGAGTAGGGGTCCAAGGAGGGATCCTTGGGGAACCCTTATGAAGACAGGTAGTTGGGGAGATATGTCATTCTGCCATACAAAAGATTGTTGGCGGTCAGACAGGTAACTCTGAAACCAGTTGGTGACTGATTGAGAGAAGGATAGGTTACTGAGGACAGAGATGAGTTGTTTGTGTAGGACCATGTCAAAAGCTTTAGATAGGTCTAGGAAAGTAGCAGAGGAGAGATAGCCATTGTTTTTATGCTGAAGGATAGTGTTAGTAAAGGAGAGTAAGACAGTGGTGGTGCTATGGTTTGGTCGGAAACCATGCTGAGTATTGGAAAGGAGGTTGTTAGTAAGGAGGTAGTCTGAGACCTGAGAGTGTATGCATCTCTCTAGTATTTTGGAGAGTGGAGAGAGAATAGCTATGGGGCGGTAATTGGTTAGTTCTGTGGAGGGCCTTTGTGGAGGGAATTATATGTGATACTTTCCACAGTGTGGGAACGTAACTTTCTGACAGACATCGGTTAATCAAGATGGATACTGGGTAGGCCAGAGCATCAGCTGCAATTTGTAGGTATTCACTTGGGAGGTTGTCTGCTGCTAATGTGGTGGGCTTAAGTTTAGTTAAGAGTTTTTTATGTTGGAGGTAGGTACAGGAGAAAAGAGAAGGCAGTGGGAGATTACTAGTTGAAGGTATGGGTTGGAGGGAGGGTTGTTTTAGCTAGTGATAGTATGGTTTGTGTGAAGTGTGTGTTGAATGAGGTAGCAATATTTTTGGAGGAGTGAGGGATGTTAAGAGGAGGGGTACTGACTTTACCTGGGTGGAGGATGGAGTTTATGGAGGACCAGAATTGTTTGGGGCTGTGTTGGGAGGAGTCTAGGGCAGACTGGTAGTATTGGAATTTGTCCTGTTTTATTAGCTTTTCAACTCTATTGCGTAGTTCTAGGAATTTCTGTCTAGTTGAGGGGGTTTTGGTTTTGCGCCAGTGCTCCCAGGCTTTATCCCTATTTTTCATTTCTGACTTAATGGTTTTCTGTAGCCATGGGGAGGGTTGTGCTTTGGTTCTGAAAAGTCTTATGGGGGCATGGTAATTAAGGATGCTCAGGAAGGTAGTATTAAAATATTCAACTGTGTCATCAAGACAGAGGTACTTTAGAGGATGCCAGTTACATTCTTTGAGGGATGAGATGAATGAGAGTGGGTTAAAGTTTAGTTTTTTACGTATTTGACGGTAGGTGACAGGTTTAGTTTGGTATAGGTATTTTTTAAGTAGGAATGTTGGGGAGTGATCACTGAGGCTATCTAATAAGCAGCCTGTTATATATGACTGGGGGCTCTTACTGACTGGTATCCAATCCAGGGTAGTGTGCTTGCTGGAGTTTTTATTTATCCTGGTTGGTGACTGGACTAGTTGGGTGAAGCCATGAAGGTTTACATGATGGGTTGGATGGTTGCCAGAACAGGATTGCCAGTCAATATTGAAATCACCTAAAATTATAGTTTATTGGGGGAGATGGTGGGTAGACCAGATGAGGAGGTTTTCTAGTGGAGGGATGTTCTGGCCAGGTGGGAAGTAGCATCCAATTATGCTGATGGTTTTGTTTTGGTTTATTTTGAGGTTGGTATATATTATTTTTTCATTGCCTATTTGTGGAGCTGATGATTTTAAGATCTGGATGTTTAGATGCTGTTTAAATATTATAGCTACACTGCCTCCTTTCTTGTTTAGTCGGTCTACTCTTAGTATGCAGTAACCGGTAGGGAGTATTTGCTCACTGGTAATGTGAGGTTTTAGCCAGGTTTCTGTCAGGATGACTATATCTGGGGAGTACAAGTCTATGGTGGCATGGAGTTCATGGACTTTCCTGGATATACTTCTAATATTTAGGCTTAGTAGAAGGAAGTCACTTGGCTTTCTATTGGTTGTGATATGGGAGAAGTTGTGGTTTCCAGTCTGATTATGAGGATTGGGGTTGGAGATGGTAGGGCCAGGGTTGGGGTGGATGTTTCCACTTAGGGCTAGTTTTGATATGCATGAGGTTATTAGTTTTCTCAGTTTTTGAATGTGTTTGATTATTAGGGACACTTTATGATTGTGCTCTGTGGGTAATAGGTATGGTGGGAGGGTTACTATGTTAAGTTGTAGCGATGCTTTACGTTTGAGTAATATAGTTGATAGAATATGTGAAGGGTGCATAGGGATATTTCTTGAGTTGTTGGGAGGGAAGCTGAGTGAGGGTGAGACATGAGTGGTGGTGTGAGTAGTAGTACAGTGGTAGTGGTTGAGTGGGGGAATGATGGAGCTTTGGTAGGATGTAAGATATGCAAGGAGAGTGCATGCAGTGAGCACAGGTAAGGTATGCTTGTACATGTTAGTTGAGGAGGTGTGATAGTAGTGGGAAGATGGAGGAGATAGTTTTGGGTTAGTACTGTGGTTGGCTATTGGAAAGATGGGAGGGGTTTGTGACTGTAATAAAGGTAGGACCACTGGGGGCAGGAGGAAATAGGGGGCAAGGTGGAGAGCAGAGCAGGTAGAGACCCTGTTAGTAGCTCTTATGAGGGGCTGGAAACAATCAGGTAACAGAGTAAACTGGTAAATGAACATATGATAGTGACAAAGGGTGGATGTAGTTTTAAAAATGATGCCTGCCACAGGTAATATTTACTAACTTTGGGATTGGCTTAAGGTAATAAACAGGGAAGGGGGAGGGGGAGAACAATGGTGTGAGCAGGCAGTTCTTTTGTACTGCTGCTAGTGAGCCAAAGCAAAGACAAGTTTGTGTTTAAGAAACAATCAGAATTGACCAAGGACTGCTCTGAAACTGTAAGTCATTTCTTAACCATTTCTCAGGTGGAAAAACAGGATAACCTTGTATCAGTATGCTACTGTGGTCTCAGTTTAAATTAACAAACACACAGTATTGATCAGTTATGGATACTATTTGCTAACAAAAGGAAATAAGAGAGAAAGTGGAAGATGAGTGTGTGTGTGTGTGTGTGTGTGTGTGTGTGTGTGTGTGTGTGTGTGTGTGTGTGTGTGTGTGGGGGATGGGGGGGGGCTGCTTACAAACCAAAGCAGAGTGCTCTCCAGGGGAAAAATGAATATTGGCTCAAACAGGTAGACACATACTCAAAGTTAACTTTAGCTGTTTGCAGACAGTTCAGACCCGGACTGCGCTTTTCTTATAAGAATGATAAAGGTGGTACCGCAGTTGAATACTTTAGAGTGGTGTTAGGTTCAAAGTTAACTTTAGCTGTTTGCAGACAGTTGAGACCCAGACTGCGCTTTTCTTATAAGAATGATATTGCTCTTACTCAGAACAATAGTTATCCTACTGTGTTTCACTGTTTTTTGTCATTCCAAGTCAGTCTTGGCAGTGACAAATGCAAACTTTCTCGTTTCTTTAGATATTTAATGTTTATTCATTTTTGTGAAAGATTTTATACTCAGGACTTTTGTTGAGTATAAAATACAGTGGCTGTTCCTCCCTCCCCTTCTACTTTATAGGGAGTCCTTAATGGAAGAAAAAGTAAGATCTTACAGCTAGGATGTGAAAATGAGATTTTCCACAATTGCAGGCATCTGTAAACAAGAAGCCCTTGCCTGGTTTCTTCAGCAGGCCACTCAGTTCTGAGCTGACTGTATACAGATTTCCTCCCTCACACCCATGCTTGATGTGTGCTATGGATGCTCTCTTCTTTGTTTTTGGCTCCTGTGGTCTCCGTGATCATCAAGCTGCTATCCTGTCTACTCTCATATGTCCCTCCCATCCATGGTATTTCAAGCTGCTATCCCATCTAGTCTCATCTGTTCCTCTCATCACTGGCATTTCAAGCTGCTGTCCTCTCTTCTGTTATCTGTTCCTCCCATCCTTGGCATTTCAAGCTATTATCCCCTCTAGTCTGATCTGTTCCTCCTCCCCCTGGCATTTCAAGCTGCTATCCTCTGTAGTCTTATTTGTTCTTTCCATACCTGACATTTCAAGCTGCTATCCCCTCTAGTTTCATTTGTTCCTTCCATACGTGACATTTCAAGCTGCTGCCCTCCCTACTCTCATCTGTTCCTCCCATCCCTTGCATCCTTGGACAACTGCACAATGAGGCAAAGATTAGGGATTACAGCTGTTGTCATCCACATAGTTTCTTAGAGTTTCAGATCACAGAGTTCAGGCCCTAAGGATGTTAATAAACTCTGACTCCTTACTATTGGGGTTGTATGCCTGCCCAGCACTTAAACACATCAGTTTATTTAATGCTTCTAATAGAAACTGGTAATCTGATCCATAACACAAGGATCATCTAGGTCAAAAATATACTTAACTACGGTTCTGTTATAAGTTATACAAAATTTGAGATAGTGATGACAATGCATTTTAGAATTGAAATATATTTTAGGATTTAATTAAAATTTCAGTTGTTTATCATAGATTGCATGACCCAATATTAGTTTGCCTCTCTAATGTCTATATCTAAGAGAGTAATGATTGAGCTGTTTATATCTACCTTCTTAAGAAAGATGAGTAACTGAACAAATCCATTTAGTAAAATTTCTCTGAACTGCCTGCAAGCAGTTGGTTGATTAGCATTATAAGTTCAAAAATAGTGATTATACTCTTTCATTGGTCTGATAAAAGTTTTATATAAATTAATCAAAGTTCATCCCTTGTCTTAATATTTCTGAGAAATATACCAGATTGTGTCAAGGTTAAGTTAACAATATTATTGAAATGTTCTTCAAGTGAGAACATATTTGAGATTGTTACTTTAAATCCTTGCATGTATTTACTTCATCCGAAGTATGATTTAGTAAACTAACCAGTAATCTTAGTATGTTGTTATAGAAGTACATAACTTCACATTTATCGATGCTAAACTCAATACCCGAGTCCGTAGGCCATAATGCTAGCTTCACTAAGTAAATCTTTATTTCATCAAAATGTCTATTAACTATAATAAAACCAATTTTACAATTGTCTGCATACTTATTAACCCAGCAGTTGTCCTGTTAGGGAATAGTTTAAAAAAACTAAATTAAACAACAATGTCCCCAAACAGAACCATCTGGCTGCCCAGTAATAACTTCACTGACTGTCTGAACTACATCCTTGTACTATCACAACCTTACTTTGGCCATTTAGCCAATTCATGATGCATTTAATAAAAAAAAAAAAAAAAAGTATTATCTGAGTTTAACCTTACAGTATAAATGACCGATTATGACAAAGTCTCAAAAGCCTTAGCTAAATCAATAAATGCCTTCCCACAAGCCAATCCCAAGTAATTTGCTAGAGTTATCTGGTCATATAATTTGAATAAGTCAGTAGGTACTGATCTGCCTTTTATAAAACCATGCTGATTTAGATCATTTAGTTTAAAAAATATATTATCCTGCATTAGATCAGACATCTTTCAAAACATTTACCCAGTATGGATCTTAAACTCGTGGACTATCGTTACTGATCTCTGAATAAGAACTGTTCTTAAATATGGGAGTTATACTGGACTATTTTCAGAACTGAAGTACAATACTAGAAATACATAAGTAAATTATTAAAGACCTCATAGAATTGAAACCAAACTAGAAAAAAAGTTTATAATCATAATTCTAGGAATATTGTCTAGGCCCATAGAAATGCATCTATTTATCTTTATTTATCCAGCAGGTTTTTTGGAGATTTTTATATGCTCTTTACTTTTCCCCATTTGGCCAAAAAAGCATAATGTAGTGTCAGTTGTGCTAGACCCAGTGCAAGAATTCACTTCTGCACAATGGCAATATCTAAGTAAAGTGCTTGCACTCTGCTTGGTGGGGTCATAATCCCAGAGTTTCAAGTTGTAGGAACTGCAGTACCTAACCTTCACCCAGGTGGAGATCTAGCAACAGCACAGCACTGAAAAACTCCCACCTGGGATGAGCAGGCAGGCAGGCACCTGCTTCTGTAATCTAACCATAGCTGACTGCTCCAGTCCCAGGGCTTTTAAGAAAGCCAGGTCTGTCTGTCTGGGTTGTAGTCAATGGCAGAGCTTCTACTGTGCCAGCTCCTTTTTCTTATAGGTTATACTGTATCCACCAACTGTTAGAATATACCTGCTCTAAACACTTCATCAAACTGTGTGGGCATTAGAATAATTGCGAAGTCTAAAAATATCATATATTATAACCTTATTTTATATGAAGCCTGTTTAATCAAGCTCTCTTCTTTACACAACTTGTTAAACTGTTCTCTAGTTACTGAATGTATGTTTTTTCATGCACTATTTGGACTCATAACAAATTAAAGCAGTATATTTACACCTATTAAGTACAAATCACTAAGCAGATATAATTGCTCACAATTAAATATGGTGCAGATAAACTAACCTTGCTGTGCTATGTATTGCAGAGTTCTACAGAAAGCTGCTCTGTTAAAAATAAATCTTACAAACTATATTACATTTTTTTCATTTAAATAAATGTATGGTACAGTTCAAACTTCTTTGTTTATTTATTTATTTGTATTTGTTTACGGGGGTAGTGCATTGATCTCAATGAATCATTTGCATACACAGCCCACATGAAGAGGACCACATAAGAAATGAACAAAACATATTTACAGATACAAGGATATGCTAAAAAACAAATATATATATATATATATATATATATATATATTTACAGAGGTGAGAATATGCTACAACATTTAGTTCAAGAAACAGTTAATATCAAAACATGGATGGAAAAAATGAAATTATGCTTAACAGAGCTTTATGGATAAGATAAAGCCAAAATAGTTGTTAATTTCTATATAGTAAAAATGGCAGTGATGCATGCAATTCGGTGGTACCACTCCCCACAGACTTCAAAGGTAAAACTCTTGCTTGTCTGTAGGAGGAGCCACTACTAAGCTATGGTTACCTTTTAAAGATCATAAGATTATAGGGTTGCCACCCCTTCATTTTTTTTTCCGGACTATCCAGAAATCAAACTGATTCTCCGGTAGTCCAGAAAACACTTTACAAACTCCAGTATTCTGTTTCAAAAAGGAAACAGACTATCGGAGTTTGTAAATCGGCTGACTTACTATGCTTTTTTACAGAAAAGCATAGTAAATCAGCTGCAAGCAGGAATGGAAAAAGAGGGCATTCCCCACCAAGTGATGTCATTGTGACATCACAAAATGGGTGGAATGTAGGTGGAGAGGGGGTGGGATGGGCGGGGTTACTGGTGACGCGAGGGATGTGGCTTTACTCCGGTTTTAGCCATGACGAAAGGTGGCAACCCTATAATATTAAGGTACCCTGGTGTGTCTGCAATGTGCTGTTTGCTTTTCCCCAGTGGATTGTTTCTGCATAGAATCTAAATGACGCTGTAGTATTGTAATAGCTTATTGTCAAAGATAGAGTAACAGAATAACTGTAATTTTTATCAAACCGTGGTAGTTAAGAAAGAGAGTTTTTCTCAGCCAGCTGGGTCTAGGTAATCTCTAGTATAACATCTAAGATACTCTCCATACTACAGGTAAAATACTTCTGTGCTTAACCAAACTTCCTGGCTATCTGAGCATAACCAGTGGAGTTCAGGAATATGAGGCTTAACTGGATATACATCTGCAGCTGTGGATGTTAGGACTGTTACCCAACTCTGTGGTGGTGTTAACAGAGGAATATTGTAAGGCAGACTGGTAACTTGGCCAAAGGTATATTTGGTTTTAACTATGAAGCTAGTAAAGCTCATACAGATAACAAACAAAATTAGTATTCATTTTATCAAGTGTGGCTGTAACTTAATATATGCCTGTTGCAGAACAGCCACCACAAATACTGGTGTCACAAGACATGCTTTGTTCAGCTCTGTATATAGCTTTTTCAAAAATATGTTTAAGAGACGTATTTAAATATTCCTTTCATTTTAGCCTTTTAGTTCCCAGCTATGAAAGTGATACAAGATTTAGGGAAAGAGTACAAAACTGTGTGAAATCTAGAACAGGTGTTCCATTTCACAATCCTAAATATAACAGAAATTTAACATAAATAGCGTCATCATCCATGATATCATGCACCACACACACATATGCAGATCTAGGAGAAAAGAGAAATGAGTAAAGCAGGTGTTGCCAGCGGGGTTCATAGGTTCATAGGTTCATACTAGGCTATCTGCCCGAGGGCATTTACAAGCCTAGCCCATCGTTTTGTGGCTTACGCCACCCCTTTAGTATGGGGAACTATACCCATTATTTTGCTGTGCCTCTGTCGAGCAGTGACACTGAGGTAATCCCTGGGGTATATCTGCGATCTCCCATCCATTGGTCAAGATTTCTCTTGAACAAGGCCAGCGAGGTGCTCTGCCTCACATGTACCGGGATTTTGTTCCACAGCATAGGGAGTCTTTGGGTGATGAATCTATCCCTCCAGCACGTCCTATTAATAGCCGTGTCGAGGTTTAAGTCTCCCGCCCTTGTGGCTCTGATGGATCTAGATTTTTTGAGGTGAAGCATATTCATCAAATCTGGGTTTGACATGGCCTTCTATGTTAGGCAAAGGTCGCCTCTGAGCAAGCGGTGAGCGACTGAATAGAGCTGGAGTTCTTTCAGTCGGGCAGCATAGGACAGATGTTTGAGACCCTTTATCCTTTTGGTGAGGAACTTTTGTGCCCTCTCCAGCTGCTGCAAGTGTCGGGTCAGATACATTCCGAATGGGGCATTGTACTCAATCATTGGTCTGATGAGTGATGAGTATGGGGAGACTATGACCTCCCTTGATCTAGATGAGAATCCCTTCATGATAAGGTGGGCAATGTAGAAGGTCTTCCTAACTACTTTAGCTACATGGGTGTCGAATGACAGACTACTATCAACCTGGGTCCCCAGGTCCCTGATACCTTCTTCTGTGCTCAGTGGATTGCCACCTATTTGGTAGCTAGGGGTAACCTTGTTTTTCCCGAAGGGTATGACTATGCATTTTTTGGCATTTAACTTTAGGCCATGGCTCTGGCACCAGTTATCCGTTTCTGTGAGACCCTTCTGAAGGATATCTGTGTCAGATGTGTTTTCTACTATGGCCCAGTTTGCAGTCATCTGCAAACTTTGTCAGCCATAACCCTCCTGTGTTTGCTTGTACTTCGGAAAAGTAGATGCCAAACAAGAGTGGGCCCAGGACTGAGCCCTGTGGTACACCACGTGTGACAGGCTTTGAGTCTGACATGGCGCCAGCAACTCTGACCCTGTGGGTTATGTCACTCAGCCAGTTTGCAACCCATCTTGTGATGTATGGGTTAACATTTACGTTGATGAGTTTTTCAATGATACCCGAGTGGGGTATTGTATCAAGGCCTTCGCCAGATCGAGGTAGGCTGTATGGACTGCCTTTCCTCATCAATGGCTTTGGTGACTGTTTCGAAAAAGTCAACCAAGTTTAGAAGGCATGATCTGCCTTTGACAAAGCCAAACTGGGATGGATCCAAAGTCTGCAAATTCCCTATGTCTTTATTTATGAGGTCCATTATGATCCTCTCCATGGCTTTGCAGATAAGGCTTGTCAAGCTAATGGGCGGTAATTTCCAGGGTCGGTGGAGGCACCGCCTTTGTGAAGTGGGACCACAGTTGCAGTGCGCCACTCCTGGGTGCGTATCCAGAGGTAAGACTTTGATTAAACAGCTGTCCTAGCTGTGGGTTTAATTCCTCATTGAGTTCGTGGAGCACACAGCCGGGGACACCATCAGGGCCCATGGGTGCTGTGTTTTTTGCTTTGGAGAGAGCAGGGCTCACTTGGGCTGGAGATGTTTGGGGGCTGCACTCGTTTGGTATAGATATCTCTCCTTTTGGGAGAAGTTTGCACTGAACCTGTCAGCCAGTATGTTGGCAATGTCTGTAGGATCAGTAATCTTCACATCATTTTGAACTAGTTCTGAGCATATCTGGGAGTTTCCTCCTAGGTTTCTAACATAGCTAAAGAAGGCCTTATGATTGTCTTTTGAGTCTTTAGCTATTTTTCTCTCGAAATTTGCTTTGGATGATTTTATGAGAGCTCTTAGTTTTTACTTATAGTGATCAAGGGCGTCTTACCTTTTAAGGATTTTGCTCTATCTTGTAGTAGCTTCCTCCTTTTATTGTAGAGTTTGTTTATGGCTGGGGTCCACCAGACTGGACGCTTGCCTTTGGTACAAAGAGTCTTTGTTTTGCTTGGGATTGCCTTATCCATGCAGTCCTGCAGGTGCTGGTAGAAGGCATTTGTAAGTGATTCAGCGGCTTGAGTATTGTTTTCCGCGGCTCGGGGCCTGAAAGGAGACCACACTAGTCTTTAGAAGTGTGAAGTCGGCTTTTGAGAAGTTCTTTACTGTGGTCTTTTTATTTCAGGTGGGGTGGGATGAGGACCTCCAGCGAGATTAGTTTGTGATCTGATCTCACCAGTGAGGGGTATACTTCGTGTTGAACATTGTGCTCCCATGTTCGTGATGATGAGATCAAGTATGTTATCTCCTCTTGTGGGGATGGTGACTAGTTGTTCCATGGCATTTGAGTTTATGAATTCCAGGAACTTTTGGGCTAGGGTGTTTGGGCTTGAGTAGTGTTCCCAGTCTATATTAGGGTAATTGAAGTCACCTAGTATGATGGTGTTTGGTGATACATTTATCCCTCTAGTGTTTTCAGGAAGGCCATGTGAGGTTCCTGAGTTTGTGAGGGTGGCCTGTAACATGCTACAATTTGCAGAGCAGTCTTGCCTATGGTCAATTGCACCTGGATGGTCTCCGATGCATCATGCGTTGCCACCAGTCTTGAGGTGTGGGTGTCCTTGATGAATATGGATACCCCTCCTTTCTTGGTATTGTCCGGATTTTGGGGCGGAACGCATGATATGAGGTAAAACCTGATAGCGCTGGGGTGCTCTCAGGAGCCTTGAACCAGGTTTCTGTCACAGCACAGACATCGATGTTCTCCATACTGAGAAGGGCCTCGAGTCGTGCATTTTGAGATTTAGACTTCTGGCATTGAGCAGCATTACCTTTAGTTTTTTCCTTTTTGTGTTCTAGGGTGGTAGGTTTAGAATTTGAGCCTTGCCTAAAAAGGCACTATGGGGTGGCAAGAGCCTTTGCCAATATCCGGAATCCCAGGGTGACAGGTGCAGCCGTCCCTCGAAGCAGCGTGGCTTGTCCAGCATGTCATCCCAGGCAGACAGATACTGGATCCCCTTTGAATGACACCAGTGTTTAAGCCAATTGTTAAAGCTGATCATCTTATCTCTGTATTGTGGCATCATTCTTGGTGAAGGTAGGATACTGCTCAAGGTCAGGGTCATACCTGCCTGGGCTACATAATCAGAGAGCTCCTCAATGTCTCTTTTCATGTAGTCCAAGGAGGTACGTCTCAGGTCATTTACACCAGCGTGGACAATGACTGAGTCATATTTGTACCTGCTGTTGAGAGACCTGAGTGCTTGCGTTATGTGGCGGATTCTAGCCCGACAGGCAGCTTACTGTGACCTTCTCCTTACTCAGTCTGGTAAGCGGGACGACAGTGTGTCTGACTATGGAGTCACCAATGACTAGTGTGTCTGGCATTTTGTTTGGCCTTAAGGGCTGTGACTGTTTGACACTCTGACTGTGAGGTCTATGTGTTGCGGGTGTTGTGTTCTGAGGTGGTTGTTTGGGTGTCTGCTTTGGTGGCCTCTGCTGTTTTGGTAGATTTTTGATCAGAGCCTCCGAGTATGTCTTTGTGTGTTTATGTGTATGATTTGAGGTTGTAATGGTACTATGTGAGACTGGGTCTATAGTGTGTGTGGTAACCTTCTCCTCCTGACTGGTCTTGCCAGTCCTATGTTGAGAGAGCTCAGTCTCCAGTTTGGCCGTATAGTTGCATCTCTCGCATGTATTTGTGTTTTGTGGGAGGAGGAGAGGGTTGTCTGTGTACATGAGGCAATTGTAACATTGCCTCAATATTCCCAGGTTCACCAGCTGAGCAGGAGAGGACACTAGCAACTGATCCCTCGACATGCTAGAAGGATAGACAAAAAGCTTTAAAAAAAGATTCCGGGGGACGTGGGTGACCGAGAAATGGGGGGTTGCCTTTTTGGGGTACTATCTATGACAAGAGTGCCGTATCAAGGTAATAAGTACTGTAGGAGCAAGTGCTAGGTTTAACAGATAGAGAATAGTCTACTTGGAGTCAAGTAGAGATGGTCTTAGTTATAGGATACGCTGATTTGATCAGTAGTATAGTTCGAGGAAGGTAGTTTTAAGGGAAAATTTGAAGAGTGGACTTTAGGTAGCCCGAATAGTTTAAACCTGCTTAACCGGTGCTGCCCTAGTGTGCAACAGTGGCAGCTCCGCGCTAACGCGCGTTTACTGCGTTTTATACCAGGGGGCTGGAAAAAGCTAGAAACTGGCCCAAAACGACCAATAAACTACTAGTTACTGGCTGAAACCTCACAAAACTGGACAAAAGGCAGCTCAATGCTTCCCACTCCCACTGGTAAGCAAGGTAACTTCCTCTCCCCCAAATAAGGCAAGGAAACAGTACACAGGAACTACAACCAAAGCCCAGGAATCAGCAACTCTGAAACTGGACTAAACTAGTAAAGCAGGAAAAACAAGAGATATTTTTTTTTCTTTTTTTCTTTTTTTTCACAAAACAGGCAGAAACAGGTACAGCAAACACTTATAAATGCTACGAATCAGCTACTACAGCTTACACAGAAGAATTTGCTACAAATACAGTCAAATAGTAACAAACAAGGATTCCAAGTGCAATATTAAGTTAAATGCAGTAAAACAGCTTCAATGTAACAGAAAGGCAGGCGAAATACAGTCGCTAGGTATTCAGATGTGGAAAGCAACAAAAATATACTTAGTATCAAGAAAAGTCGCTTATTCAGCTCTCTGCAGCCTGGATTACTCTGCTGGCCCATGTGGAGTCTGTGCTGAGTAGGTACAAGCTGAAAAACGCGCGTTTAGCGTGTTTTATACCAGGGGGCTGGAAAAAGCTAGAAACTGGCCCAAAACAACCAATAAACTACTAGTTACTGGCTGAAACCTCACAAAACTGGACAAAAGGCAGCTCAATGCTTCCCACTCCCACTGGTAAGCAAGGTAACTTCCTCTCCCCCAAATAAGGCAAGGAAACAGTACACAGGAACTACAACCAAAGCCCAGGAATCAGCAACTCTGAAACTGGACTAAACTAGTAAAGCAGGAAAAACAAGAGATATTTTTTTTTTTTCTTTTTTTCACAAAACAGGCAGAAACAGGTACAGCAAACACTTATAAATGCTATGAATCAGCTACTACAGCTTACACAGAAGAATTTGCTACAAATACAGTCAAATAGTAACAAACAAGGATTCCAAGTGCAATATTAAGTTAAATGCAGTAAAAACAGCTTCAATGTAACAGAAAGGCAGGCGAAATACAGTCGCTAGGTATTCAGATGTGGAAAGCAACAAAAATATACTTAGTATCAAGAAAAGTCGCTTATTCAGCTCTCTGCAGCCTGGATTACTCTGCTGGCCCACGTGGAGTCTGTGCTGAGTAGGTACAAGCTGAAAAACGCGTGTTTAGCGTTTTATACCAGGGGCTGGAAAAAGCTAGAAACTGGCCCAAAACGACCAATAAACTACTAGTTACTGGCTGAAACCTCACAAAACTGGACAAAAGGCAGCTCAATGCTTCCCACTTCCACTGGTAAGCAAGGTAACTTCCTCTCCCCCAAATAAGGCAAGGAAACAGTACACAGGAACTACAACCAAAGCCCAGGAATCAGCAACTCTGAAACTGGACTAAACTAGTAAAGCAGGAAAAACAAGAGATATTTTTTCTTTTTTTTCTTTTTTTCACAAAACAGGCAGAAACAGGTACAGCAAACACTTATAAATGCTATGAATCAGCTACTACAGCTTACACAGAAGAATTTGCTACAAATACAGTCAAATAGTAACAAACAAGGATTCCAAGTGCAATATTAAGTTAAATGCAGTAAAAACAGCTTCAATGTAACAGAAAGGCAGGCGAAATACAGTCGCTAGGTATTCAGATGTGGAAAGCAACAAAAAATATACTTAGTATCAAGAAAAGTCGCTTATTCAGCTCTCTGCAGCCTGGATTACTCTGCTGGCCCACGTGGAGTCTGTGCTGAGTAGGTACAAGCTGAAAAACGCGCGTTTAGCGCGCTTTATACCAGGGGGCTGGAAAAAGCTAGAAACTGGCCCAAAACGACCAATAAACTACTAGTTACTGGCTGAAACCTCACAAAACTGGACAAAAGGCAGCTCAATGCTTCCCACTCCACTGGTAAGCAAGGTAACTTCCTCTCCCCAAATAAGGCAAGGAAACAGTACACAGGAACTACAACCAAAGCCCAGGAATCAGCAACTCTGAAACTGGACTAAACTAGTAAAGCAGGAAAAACAAGAGATATTTTTTTCTTTTTTTTCTTTTTTTTCACAAAACAGGCAGAAACAGGTACAGCAAACACTTATAAATGCTATGAATCAGCTACTACAGCTTACACAGAAGAATTTGCTACAAATACAGGCAAATAGTAACAAACAAGGATTCCAAGTGCAATATTAAGTTAAATGCAGTAAAAACAGCTTCAATGTAACAGAAAGGCAGGCGAAATACAGTCGCTAGGTATTCAGATGTGGAAAGCAACAAAAATATACTTAGTATCAAATAAGTCGCTTATTCAGCTCTCTGCAGCCTGGATTACTCTGCTGGCCCACGTGGAGTCTGTGCTGAGTAGGTACAAGCTGAAAAACGCGTTTACCGCGTTTTATACCAGAGGGCTGGAAAAAGCTAGAAACTGGCCCAAAACGACCAATAAACTACTAGTTACTGGCTGAAACCTCACAAAACTGGACAAAAGGCAGCTCAATGCTTCCCACTCCCACTGTTAAGCAAGGTAACTTCCTCTCCCCAAATAAGGCAAGGAAACAGTACACAGGAACTACAACCAAAGCCCAGGAATCAGCAACTCTGAAACTGGACTAAACTAGTAAAGCAGGAAAAACAAGAGATATTTTTTTTTTTTTTCTTTTTTTTTTACAAAACAGGCAGAAACAGGTACAGCAAACACTTATAAATGCTATGAATCAGCTACTATAGCTTACACAGAAGAATTTGCTACAAATACAGTCAAATAGTAACAAACAAGGATTCCAAGTGCAATATTAAGTTAAATGCAGTAAAAACAGCTTCAATGTAACAGAAAGGCAGGCGAAATACAGTCGCTAGGTATTCAGATGTGGAAAGCAACAAAAAATATACTTAGTATCAAGAAAAGTCGCTTATTCAGCTCTCTGCAGCCTGGATTACTCTGCTGGCCCACGTGGAGTCTGTGCTGAGTAGGTACAAGCTGAAAAACGCGTGTTTAGCGCGTTTTATACCAGGGGGCTGGAAAAAGCTAGAAACTGGCCCAAAACGACCAATAAACTACTAGTTACTGGCTGAAACCTCACAAAACTGGACAAAAGGCAGCTCAATGCTTCCCACTCCCACTGGTAAGCAAGGTAACTTCCTCTCCCCCAAATAAGGCAAGGAAACAGTACACAGGAACTACAACCAAAGCCCAGGAATCAACAACTCTGAAACTGGACTAAACTAGTAAAGCAGGAAAAACAAGAGATATTTTTTCTTTTTTTTCTTTTTTTTCACAAAACAGGCAGAAACAGGTACAGCAAACACTTATAAATGCTATGAATCAGCTACTACAGCTTACACAGAAGAATTTGCTACAAATACAGTCAAATAGTAACAAACAAGGATTCCAAGTGCAATATTAAGTTAAATGCAGTAAAAACAGCTTCAATGTAACAGAAAGGCAGGCGAAATACAGTCGCTAGGTATTCAGATGTGGAAAGCAACAAAAAATATACTTAGTATCAAGAAAAGTCGCTTATTCAGCTCTCTGCAGCCTGGATTACTCTGCTTTCCCACGTGGAGTCTGTGCTGAGTAGGTGCACAATAACGTTTGTGTCAACTTTGATGCCATACTTCAAAGTACTGGCAGTTGCTGCAGAGGGCTAAGACTGAGAACAGTAGTTCCTGTGGTACAGATTTTGATTCTCACAGCCCTCATTTGCCTACTGTGTGACCTTAAGCAAGTCACTTAATCAGACATTACTCCTGGGTTGCTTATGAAAAGGGACTGTGTGGTCAGTGGGCCTACTTCATTAACAAATGGGTATTGTTTTTATTATTCCTCTTTCACTGATTTTTGTGGTATTACCATTAGTAAAATATCTGCTTGATGAACAGGCCATACTGTTCAGATTTTTGCAGAATGTCTAGATTTTTTTCATATGTTTGCTCTGTTCCTCATAAAATTTGTGCTTTTTTGATAAATCATTGAGGACTGAAATCACTAAACAATGAGGGATTTGAGTTTCAGACTTCATAACCTTCAGAAAATGCATGTTAAAGCAAAACATGTTGCTGTACCAACTTTCTAAAATTATAAGAGCAAAATTTTAAATTTGTCTCAGATTTGGGCTTTTGCCCCCTCCCCATTATTTTTGTCTTTGTCCAGATTTCTTGCTTTAAGAAGTTGAGAGGTATGGAACAAGCTAGTCGGTCAATTTCTTTGTCAGGATTATTATTAATCTCCAAAGCTGCTAAGCTTTTATATATAACTATTTTTCACAACACTTCAAAAATATCAAATCATTTTAATATAAAATAAACATTTGTTCAGGTAAAACCAGCATTAAAATGAATCACGATAATTACTGTTATAAATTCCCTGATATTAAAAAGAATGGATGCAGTAGCCACTGAATTTAATATATGTATTTAGAGCGTCTGTCTATATACACACAAGAATTACTGCTTTATAGCAGAAAATATTTAATATATGAGATAACAACAGATTGTCATCAGCAGTCCTGTTATACTTTAGGCCAATACAGAGCAGGACAGCAACTCCTTCCAGAGAAGGCACAACTACAGTTTACTAACACCTAATAGAATACCAAAAATCAAGCAACTCAAATGGGGACTCCTTATAATCAGTAAGCATATAGCTAAACTATGGAACAACATTCCCTTCACCATCAGACAAAAGCACAATCACCTTGCTTTTAAGACCAACCTCAAACTACATCTAAATCAACCTAGAATTTGCAAATGTCCTGAATCTCCATGTTAATAATATCCAGTTCTTATGATTTCCTCCTCTCACCTACTAAACCATTTCTTCTCAACTGACTCTGTCTTGTTGAAGTGAGTTTATTGCACTCCCCCATGAGAAACATAGGGATGTCTGTTCTTTTATTAGCTTATAAATCATCATGATTAAAAGATGCATATTACATTACTTTAGCTACCAGTTTTAATACTGTACTGTTTAGTGGTTATTACATTTATACTGATAATTTCCTGATTCAGTGATGTTCTGTACTGTACATCAGTGTCACTTTTTTGAACTATATACACTTGTCCTTGGATTCAATAAACTCCATGTGGGCTTCGCATAAAGCCTACATGGAGTTTATATGTTTTCTATGGGTGGCCACAGTGGTGCAGTGGTTAGCATTGTCACTTCACAGCAAGAGGTTCTCCGGTTCGATCCTCGACTGGGGTGCCTTCTGTGCGGAGTCTGCATGTCCTCCCTGTGGTTGCGTGGGTTTCCTCCGGGTGCTCCGGTTTCCTCCCACATCCCAAAGACATGCTGCAGGTGGATTGGATACTCTAAATTGGCTCTAGGTGTGAGTGCATGTGTGTGCCTTCTGTGGAAGGTTGGGCGCTGGGCTGGCAACTCGACACTGTAAAACTCCACTGCCAATCATGAGCGGACAGCTGATCTGCTGTGGCGACCCCTAACCGGGAAAAAGCCAAAAGAAGAAGAAGTGAGCAGCAGCATTAATTACATATTCATGCCGCTCAAAATGTTTAAATGTAAAAAAATACAATTTCATGGCTGACAACAGTGTTGCCGGTCAGGCAACAGTGTAAAACAACATGGATAGCAAACCTGTGTACCTCAGAGCAAAGTAGGTTAGTAGGATTGCGCGGAATGCTACAATGATTACCAGGGCTTAAAATATAATTATGCATATGGTCCAAACACAGTACAGGGCAATGTATACAGTGCAAAGTATTGTGAAATCCCATTCCAGGCATTCTGTACAAATGTTGCGTAAATGATCTGTAAGGGTACATGGACTGCCATGTAAAATAAATAGTCAGGAAAGTGTGTATTGAATAGGGATATACAGGTGAATTGTAGAAAGGAACACAGGGAAAGAGAACAGGTGAAACATCCTAATATACACTAGATGAAGACATGTCAATGGAAGGCAGTTGTAGCAGAAACACCAATCACATATCAATATAGTAAAGTATGGATTGCACAGTGAAAATGTATATTATGTGACTGTCACACAAGGTGACATTATGGTGAAGATGTCTTTGTCAGATAAGCATCCTTACATGAACAATGCAGAGGATCTCTATCAGGGATGTTATATACAATTAGGGTAGGGTGCATATTGTGAAGCTGTGCAAACCGATTTGCCTGAATATGAGTGTAATCTCGGCAGAGGTCTCCAACAAGTGAGATACAGTTACAGGCTCATGGACAACAGTACAAGAAGCATGCACGATCATGAACAATATCAGAATAATACCACCAGTAATCCCATGTCTCTGACATAACATATGTCATTCTGAGTGATCATAGATGGTTCTGCACAAACACACTTGTATAACTACTACAACATGTCTGCACTCTATGAGGGTAATCAGGCACACTGTCCTGACATTGTAACATCTGCTGGAGGTGTCAGGAGGGACACTGCTATATCTGTATGTGACATTATGATCAACACAGGCTAGTTGACTGATGTGCATATGGCACAATCCACACTATCATAAATGTAACCCATGCCATCAATGTTGTCAAACAGCTATGTATGTACATGTGTATCACCAGAACAGGTATCACCCATGCATCTTGATGGTCTTCTGCACCATCAGGCAGTAATCCTTATGCAACAGAAAGAATACCTAGGTATGGTCAGTAAGCTGTGTGACAGCTCACTGTGACAAAGGTGGTACACTTCAGTTACACATCACTTGAAGATTTGTACAGAAGTACATGAAGAAGGGTGCATTGTACTCAGTTATTGGTGTGAAGAAGGCTGTGAACTGTGGAAGTATTCTGGCCTTTGATGTGGATGTCCTTGACATACTCAGTAATTGTGTTACATACAAGGGAGTATTGAGCACTGTGGCCACATGATGGTGGAAGTTCCACATACCATCTACCCAAGGACACAATTCACATGCCACCCGGTCCACATATAGGGTGTGATATCTACATTATCCTTGGGTTGTGCATTTGTTTTCATGATGTAACAAATCCCTGCCATGTTTTTGCTTCATCTCATGTGTTGTCATGGCTGTGGCAACAATCTTTGGTGTGTGTTGATACTGTCTGTATTATACTAATATCACAGTTGAAGTCAATGATTGCCCACAATCTGTAGTGCTTCAGACAGCTGTTTGGACACAGGATGTATATTCATGATGTCTGTAACTTAAATAATGGACAGGAAAGGGCCTAGCAGACAGCCCTGATGTACAGACCTGATCACTGGACCTAAGATACAGATCACCTCACACATTTCAACTTATTTAGATGCCATGTATGTGATCCACTGGTCTACCCACTTGGTGATGTAGGTGTTTATGGTTACATCTTACAGTGCTGATTGAATACCTCAGTGTGGATTTTTGTCAAAAGCCGTGGCCTGGTCAAGTTCCACAGGATGATAGTGCTGTCATCATGCATGCCCTCGATGATCTCTCTGAGGACATCTAACAGATGTATACAAACAAAACCAAAGCTCTGGAACCCACGAGTAGCTGCAACAATACTTCTTTATTCACTGCAACAATATTTCAGTATTCGCTATTATCGAACATAAAGTAAGGATGCATGCTATCCCTCACTAGATAAGTACATCTTTTAACTACTTTCTTATACAGCATGGTTTCTAAGCCCCCTTTTGTATTTTTCTTTAAAGTAATATCAAGGAAGTCTATTTGCCTATATTGTGTATTTTTCTTGAATTTAAGGAAGGATGTGGTGTTGTGTAGATATTCAATAAAGTCATTTAGTTCATGTAATGATCCATCCCAAATTAAGAAAAGGTTGTCCATAAACCTTTTATAAAATACTACATTCTTGAATGTTGGAATAACTGTATTTTTCCTAAAGTTCATAACAATATTTGCATAGGGAGTTTGGCACGGGCTACACCATTTATTCATTTGTAAACTTTATCCTGGAACAGAAATATATTGTTAGTTAAGGCAATATTCAACAAGTCACAAATCAAACCAGTATTCATATCCTTTAAACCTGGTTGACATGCTATATAATTCCTGACCATTTCAACACTTTCAGTATTTGGGATACATGTGAATAACTATTCCACATCCAATGTTACCATATAGCAAGTAAATAAATCATTCTTAGTTGTCTATTCATGTAACTGTTGTAAAAACTCTGTACCGTCGCTAATGATAATAGTGGACATAGCTAATACTCATTTTAATTGACTTTCCAAAAATTTGGAGATAGGTTCAGTGACCCATCCCCTAGATAACACTATTGGCTGCACTGGTGGATATATCTGATCTTTGTGTATTTTAGGTATCCCATAGATAATAGGGATAATAGCTGTTTCCACATATAAATAATCAAATATCTGTTTAGAAATCTGTCCTTGTTCATACATGTGTAAAATACAGTAATTTACATACTTATGTATACCATTAGCAAGCTGCTTTGTAATATATGAATAGTCTATACAGTCAAGCATATTTAACATTGAATTCATATAGTATTCTTTATCTAACACTACAACACCTCCCTTATCAGCTGGTTTAATCACTGTATTATTGTTGGCATAAAGAGACTTTATGGCATCATATTCATCCTTACTTAAATTATGAACGTTAGTCATTGTTTAGATTGAGAAAAATAAAGACATAAATGTCATTTATAACCATCTTCTCGTAGGCTGAAACAACCTTATTTGATGAAGAAATAAAAGTGTTACTCCTATGGTAGTAACTAAGTTCAGTATGAGTCATATATTGAAGAGCAACATTTAAGTTATGTTTTCTAACAAACAATTTAAACTCTGTTAAAACTTTTGAAATGTCTACATCATTTGCAGGTATATAAGTGAGACCTCTGTTTAATACTTTATATGCAAAGTCAGTAAGCCGATGTTTTGATAAATTAAATACTATGCTATGTTGTTGTTCAATCATTTTACCTTGATGGTATTGTTTTTCTTTCGTTCCCATTGTGTTAGATTCCATTTGCGTTTGGGTGGCAGAGGAAAATGGTCCTTTGGATACTGAGGATTCATTAAAAATGTGGAAAAATCCAACAGATCCAATACCCTAACAACATTAGCGTCTACTACAGTCCCGGAACCTCTCTGTGAGCAGGAAGTAGCTACCATCGGTTCACTATCAGTTTTTAAATCTTTAGGGGATTCAGTGTTAACGTTACCTGCACAAATATTTGTTTTCTTACCTTGATCTGGCCTAGAGTTTTGACACAATCCCCCATTCAGGTATCATTGAGAAATTTTCCCAACTGAGGATTAACCCTTACGTCACTAGATAGGTTGCCAGCTGGCTCACTATCAGAACACATACTGTGAAAGTTGGTGAATCAACCTATACCAGTAGAGCTGTCACCATTGATGTAGCCCAGGGATCTGTGCTTGGCCTCTTTACTGTTTGGAATCTATTTCTCAACAGTTCAGACAGTTCAGGCTAAAGTATACAGCCTTTGGCTTGCCAGGTTTGCTGATTCTTGCTTATTGGGTGGAATCATTCAGTAAACCAATGATGATAGCATACTACAGGAGGGGTAACACAGACAAATGATTGATGACAAAGCCACACAATCTACAAATTAACACAAAAATGTGTTTTTATTTTGTCCTTTTGTAAAGTGGAATTCCCTTCTAATTACAGCATTGACAGAACTCCCCTATGCTGAAACCCATTGGTGCAAGACCTGGGGACACATGTAGATAGCAATCTGAACTTCGACCATCAAGTGTCCCCAGAGGAATGGAAAGGTTACATTATACGCATCATAAGTCACGCCATGGTATCCAGATCTGAGGGTTATATAACAGCAATGTACTTGAACCTCATCAGAACACTAATATAGTATAATGCTCCTTTTTACATGTACTTCACCCGACACTTGCAGCAACTGGAGAAACCACAGAGATTTCTCAACAAGAAAACACAGGGCCTACAAACCATGCCATAATGTATGTGGATAGACTGAAAGCCCTGTCACTGTAATCTGTATCGTATAGGAAGATGTGACTTGTGCCTGGCCCCCAGGCCAGTTTGTGATCCTGCCCTGGTAGGAACAGTGCACATCCACAAGTCAGATATAGGTGTTGACATCAGCCGTGTCTGGTGAGGAGAATATGGTAATAGCAGTGTCCCACATGCTGATGTAAAAGGCTCTCTCTATTGTCAGGCAAGGCACACACACACACACACACACACACACACACACACACACACACACACACACACACACACACACACACACACATACACACACACCAGTTGACTGCAGTGAGAACAGAACCCCTACCTAAGTACACTGACTACAGAACTCTGTATTTAAGTCAAGAGCCACAGCTCAAGTCTGACTTGGAGAGTCTCAGACAACATTTTATAGGCGATGACAATAGCAGTGTCTAGAGAAGAGTATAAAGTAATAGCAATGTCTAGATAAGAGAATATAGTAATAGCAGTGTCCTACATGCTGGTGTAAAAGGCTGTCTCAAATGTTAAGCAAGTGCAGAAACACAGAAACACACTGCAGCTGACTGCAGAACAGAACCCCTACCTAAGTACAGATTACAGAGCTCAGAGCTTTAGCAAGCACCATTGCACAAGTCTGACTTTTACAAGGCTGCAGGACAACTTTTATTGGATGACATCAGCACTGAATGTTGGAGAGAAGATGATGGGAAACCTGCATGAAATGTATGTGTAGGCATGTGCAAGTGTCAAAATACTGTCAATCCATGGAATTGGAGTGGTAGTTGTAGGATACACACTTATGGTGTTCTGGCTAGGTAAAGACACACAGACACACACACACACACACACACACACACACACACACACACACACACACACACACACACACACACACACACCAGTTGATTGCAGTGAGAACAAAACACCCTACCTACTTAAGTGCACAGACTATAGAGCTCAGTACTTTACACAGGTACCACACACAAGTCTGTTTTTTACAAGGCTGCAGGACAATTTATAATGGATGACATCAGCACTGGATCTTGGAGAGAAGATGTCTGGAGGCCTACATGAAACGGATGGGTAGGCATGCTCAACTGTGAAGATAGTTCTAGTTATGCATATTAACAGATTGATGTGCATGGTATATCACACAACATTTGTTATTAATTTATGCAGTGTACTTGATATATTTTATGCAGTGTACTTGATATATTTGTCAACAAGTACCAAGAGATCAGGGTTGCAGTAGATGGAGGGAGGTAACACAATGCTGCCTTGTGAATATCTGACATATTCTTGGATAGGGCCTTCATTTTGTTATATTTCCACATGTAGATTCATGGCATGAAGACTAAATGGACAGCAAACATCACTAATACATGCTAACATTTACTTTGCACAGAGCAGTGGTGAGCAGTGGATTTGTGCTATGGATAGCAAAGTGTTTGCACATGCAGGATACACAGTTCCACTGCTTTATCTGTTTGCACGTAGTTAGACAATGCACAAACACGAGGCTCATGATTAAAATTATGAGAGTTAGTACTGAGTGTATGAATCACACCTGCTGCTTAGTTGACTCTGTGTCAGCTGGTGTAAATGCATTGACACATTCCTTTTTGTGCCCAGATGATACTGGGTTCAAATGCAGGTGTATGTAATAGTTTGAAATAACTAGTGTTAAGGTGTTAGCCATGTATGTGTATGACAAGGATCTTCTATATAGCTTAATTTGTGTATGTGTCTTATTTAATTGTGAAGGCCATCCATGTCCAGATAGCAGAATTATATTTATAAAAATATAGTAGACATTATAATATCTGTCACACATCCGAAAACACAATAAGGGTGTCTTATCCCTCATACATATAATTCATATCAGCTCCACTATATAAAGTGTTATAAGTAAGATTGAATATAATGAGAACTGGAACAACAGTAAAATGTCTGGAATGTCCTGTATTAGTACCCAGGACCATGTGTATGGCAGCCCTGCACTTACACCTGTTGTCACAAGAATGTTGAAATAACACTTGTATATTTTTCTGTTCTTTACTATAAACTGGACTATCACAACATTAAAAATAGTTGCACTTCCTGTATTAGAACCCGGAACCATACATTTGCTGCCACAGGAGTAGTTACATGACAGTTCCATACTTTCTTAGTCATTCTTAAGTTCTGTGTGTTAACCGCCACACAATGCAACTTAGTGTCTTTGCACAATTCCTAATGGAAGTAATAGAATGAGCTGTTTTACGTTATTGACTGTCTGCATCCTGTCTCCAGGTGTTCAGTGGCTGCAGGTGTTGGGCAACCTTGCTAACTGCCGTGCAACATTACTTAGCAGGGTTGCATGATAAAAGCAAAAACTGCAACAATGTATCCTTTTTGACCTTTACACTTTTACAGATACCCTGTTTGCAGGTGTTCTGTCTGTTTCCTGAGTGGGCCAGTAGTCCGAGTTTGCACACTACTAGGTGCCGTCCAAATGAGATAAACAAATCTAAACCTGACATTCATTGTGTTTCTCCATTTCCCTTGTTTGTGCTAAGCCACACAATGCATAAACACTGGCAAAGTAGTTGAAATGAAGAAAAGTAGTCTATGAAATAAACACTACAAAATGTTTGTTAGTACACAGGAAATATTTTTACACATATCTGGATTAGAACTCTCACTCCAATACTCCAGTGAAGCTTCAGAACACAGTAAGGGTGTCTTAGTCTTTGCCATGCATTACAAACAGCTTTGCATCAGGGAACTGAACTCATTCTGCATACAAGCAACTGCAACATCATCCACAGTACTAACAAACCATATGACATTTATCTGTATCTGTATTAATTTCAGATGTAGTGCACTGAGTGATCGCACAACCATTTGTGACTATTGCTTGCAAAAATGCTGGTCTGTCTTATCTGAGCAGTAATCTGAGGCATGCAGTCTGTAAGGCATTCTGTACCATTGCTCTTAAAATGTGTGAGGATATTAAATGGCAATAATATACAGTTGTCAACAAATGAAAATGAAAAAGTTGAATGTTATTGAAAAGAAACAGTGAAATATGTGCTGCTTACTTACATTTCAAACCTTGATACTATTATGTCTACACTTTGTAAGTCTAACCTGGCTGACACATCCACTGAAGTTAGGACAGTCTGAATTGCTGTTGTGTTTTCCTTCTCCCTACTACTAATCATTCACATTTTCAATCTACTAGCAACAAACACTGAGGGAGTTCCTGTGCTATGTTTACATTGGATACAGTAATTCTAATGCATTCATACTTCATATGCATCTTCACCATGCTTGCAGTTCTGAATCTACACCATAAAAAGGGAACCATGTAGCTAGGAAACCAGAAGGTGAGGAGACCTGTTTATGTAGATAACACAGAAGAGGATATTACTTTAGGATATATCTGCACAGAAGACTACCTTACTTAAGAAGGTATGCTTGCATTTTTCAACTGTATACTGCATATGGTAAAACAGGTCCTGCTGACCGCAAAGCTGCATATGTTGAAACATCATTAAGAAAAATCTATTAATATATAGCAAGTGCTACTTTTATCTATATGCATTTCTTAGAAGTATACCAATGGCATGGGAATGTTTGTCAGGGTATTTTACTTTCTCAGATGCACAGCCTTATTATCTGTCATCACAAGTGCTAATGTTACAACTAATTTTCTGCGTACACTCTTCTATTGTTATTTGTGTGAAATGGTATAAATGTCCTATATTTTTAATGACACAGGGGTATTAGCCTTCTAGGATGGACCATGCACACCTCTAGGGGAGTGTTGGCCACAGGTAGACATGATTGGCAGTAGCTTAAAATGGAATGTTCTGTGTTGAATCTGTAGACATGTTTCAGGGACAGTTCATTTAATAGCACTTTTAGCATTTCACTGATGTTTTGTTAGCAAAATGTGTCATTTGCGTGTTCTTTTGGGGGTGGGGAGCAAAGTTGCATTTTTGTTTTGGTGCAAACAAGGATATTTTGCTATTGTTACTCTCCTTGTTTGGCATCCAACCTTGCATTGTGTGTGAATGTAATACGTTAACAACCACATACTTTCTTTGTTATATTTCAATATCTTGACTGTTTTATGTTTCTACAGTGGGTAATACCAAAATTCTACCTTTTATGTGTTATCTGGAAACAGAACTTTTAGTTATGTGATACTTATATATATTATCCTTCTGTTGTGTTTTAGGTCACCTAGGACTGTGGCACCCAGGTGACTCAATGCCAAAAACCCCCTCTTCAGTGACCCTGAAAATCAAGTATTGTGAAAGCTTTTCAGAGACATGGTGTCTTTCTGCTTCTGAGGTGAACTGGAGATATGTCAAGCAGAATGCAAATTTGGCAGCAGATAGTTGCTGATGTGAATGAAGTAGGCAGCCACAGCAAGACATATGATCAGGTGCACCATAGGGCCACTGACATGATTTCCACTGCATGGAGGAGGGCAGCTGCAATTGCCTGTGACTGGATGGGTACCGGGAAGGGGGCTTCTACAGAGCCACCACTAACAGCAAATGAAAAGTTTCTGTCTACTGTCAGGGATCCAGACAGCTCCCAGGAAACTGCAGAACAGCATGCCCTTGACATTGGTGCTACTGTTTCAGGGAAAACAGCTATGTCCCAGGAGGAGTTTCCAGGTAGGCTTATGTATCTCAGTTGTTAAATACTCTTATATAGTAAAATATTGACAGCAATATGTAAGTTCTGTTTAAAAATAAATTTGTTTTGGGGTGGTTGTAGATTGCTACAATTAACAACACATTCTGATTGATTTCACATGTGCTTAGGCTGGACTTATCATCCAAGTTCTTGTTAAAAGTATCGTTAATGAACCTATAAAGGGAAAAAAAGTTTTAATCCCCTGTGTTACTGTTAATTGAGCTCATGTTGTCCTTACCTTTTGCTTAACTTCTTTCAAAACCATTATCCATGGGAAGCATGGAAAGCCAAATATCTTTTTTTTTCAGTGGTGATGAGCAGTTGAAAGAAATATATATTTTATCCATATGTGTGATGTGGGGGTCAGGACTGTTGTGTGTATTGCTGTATTTCTGTAGTAGTGGCACCACTGTTAGTTTGTTAGCATACATTTGATTATAATGGTGTAGCTATTAATTTCTTTCCTGTGTTTGTTGCTTATTATCACAGATGATCCTGACAGTGGAAGTGTAGGACTCTTACTGTCTGATGTCAGAGAATCGCAGACTCTGATGATGATTGTGGCCAAACAGAAGCACAATTAGGGATGCAGAGATGGAATCTGACACTGAGGTTGACATTCAGCCATCCTCTATAATTCCATCTGACACGGCTAGTATGTTTACTCCAACCCATTCCAGGGAGCCCTCAGATATTGGACAGGTGGGGGTGAGGCACTGGATCAAGGAAGTGTGGTTACTGTAGCTTCAGTGCCTGTTGACTCTGGCCATAGCCAAATGTAGGTGAGGTGCATGGAGGAGGGTTATTAGAGGTCCACAGAAGAGGCCTGCTGTCCATCCTTCACCTGATCCAGGTGTGTCATGCAGTGCCACTCAGCATATATTTAGGGTCATCATGGAGCCACAGGCATGTTCCTATAGGTCTTCCAGAAAAATGCTTAGAGTTGTAGATGTGGCACAGGCTGGCTCCACTGTGTTGTCAATTCAATGGATCGGATGGATGACACATTGGAACAACTGCTTGGAGGGGGACAGCATCCTCGTGGGCATACATCAGCCACGTCATCTGCTGTTAGCCAATGTGGCCATGCCTGATCATGCTCCCATAGTGGCAGTCCTTCCACTGCTCTGTCAGTGGTTGAGGTGTCCACAGCCAGATGTGACAGACCATGGTGTCATGGTCCTGGGTGTCCTCATGAGGGGAACTCATCCAGCAAACATCAGTCACATTCAGGTAGCAGCAGTGCATCTGACCGTGACCTTGGATCTCAAGTGCAACTACTGGCAGAGCCAGTTCTTGTGCATGGGGTACAACAACGATGAATAGTCACCTGTACCAAGCATGGCTCACACCTGTCTGACATACCAAGACATAGAGCTACCACAGAGATTGGCTGTTTTCATGCAGACACTCGCACACCAGTTTCACTTGGAGGACCCATACAGACACACACACACACAGACACACACACACACACACACACACACACACACACACACACACCAGTTCAGCTGTGAAGCTTAAAGCTCATTTTGTCTCATTGGCCATTTTCTACTTTATCCAAATGTCTGCCTGCTTCTCTTTCTTACTCACACACACTCACCGACCTTTTGTCTCAGCCTAGGCTTCCTGCCCCCCCCCCACAACACCCTGTGCAAGTTGTGACAAAAGGAGGTGCTGCCAGCACAGCTAGCTGGAATTTTGTAAATAATTATATGTCATTTGTGAATATCAAACAAATTTATACAAGACACTGATGTTACAAATGTATTAGAACTGCATGTCATATAAGATACTTGTGTTACAAATGTATTAGAACTGTAGGTCATGTGTATATCAAACTTATTTGTATAGATGTTTGTGTTGAAAAGGTATTTGTACAGTGTTTGTGTTTAAAATGTATCCACAGTGTGCCTTACTGGAAGAGAACAGAAATGTACATGTGCTGTTGTAACTGTTTAAATGTATCTGTTTTAAGAGAGGAAACTCGAGGGCTAACCTCAGTCCAGCAAACTTTAGAAAAATAGCTAAAATTAAATTACTCTATAGGCTACTCCATAAAGATGCTTCAATGCAGTCAGAGACACAAAGTCTGCACTAGGAAGTTTCTGTATTGTCTTGGGGTGAACCAGTTGCTACTTTTGAAGCATTAAGGAAGGCAATTGTTTTGTGACTTCCAGCACCTGCCAAAGGTCTTAGCAAAAGCGCTTGTATGAGTATTTTTACAGGTAAATGCTAAATACTGCCAGCTTCAGCAATGGGAGTTTTACCTGGGAACTAGAAGTCAGAGGACCAGAAATGATGTCATTCTGCAAGCTATCCCAGCAGTAATATTGTAGATATTATTTTAAGAAGTCTCTATGTGAGATGGAGCATTCTACATTCTGTCTTGGACCTGACAACAAGAAGAAGCACAATTCACCACATCTGCCTTGCTCTAAGTAAGTTATTAGGATATCTTAAATCTCTTAGATACAGTCAGGAATATAGTGAAGCTTAGTTTAGATTTTGTTTTTCTTTATTTGTGTGAGCCTGTACTACAATGTTATTTTAAATATTTCCTGTGGTTTTGAACTCTGATGTCACTGTGAATGTATATTCTAAGTATTTTCTTATTTTTTTGTTATTTATTATTAAATATATTTAAACCTTTCATTGTGGTTGATCTGTGTAGATATATTTAACTTTTGAGAGTACTGGCATATTTATTTGGTGACACTGTGTGGACCACTCATATAGCCTTGCTCTTGGACAGACTACCATTTGTATTAATATTAATATTACACAGTAAGATTGTACAGCCTGGCCCTATAAAGTAGCTGATAAGGAGTCGCTGGTGGCAGTGGTAACTACCTCATAGTCTGGTCAGAAGAGGGCTTAGCTAGTAAATCTGTGCCAGCCTTTCCTAGATGTGTGTGTGTGTTTGTGTGTGTGTGTGTGTGTGTGTGTCTGTGTGTGTGTGTGTGTGTGTGTGTGTGTGTGTGAGTGTAAATCAAACCTCAAAGAGTGTGCATGTCAACTTCTTGGGCAGGGACATGAAGCACTGGTTGGACAAAGAGGGGTGCTGGAGGTCTTGGCTTGGTCACTCAGCTGAGATCTCAAATCTATAGCTGTGCCAGTGGGGAGTCTTATTGGGGATCTGGAGAAAGAGGGAGAAACCAGCCCCGGACTGACTGTGGTCTCTGTGTGCTCTTAAGGGAAATTGCACTTGAAGCAGAGAGCTGCATCTGGAAATAGTGTGTGTGTGTGTGTGTGTGTGTGTGTGTGTGTGTGTGTGTGTGTGTGTGTGTGTGTGTGTGTGTGTGTGCATGTAATCCATCCAGTGAACGTGCTCCTTGACTATTGGGGCAGTGGTGGGTCATCACACAACCAATAACTCTGCCACACCCTTGTTTTCTATACTTATTCAGGGATACATAACATTTGTGTCTGATGCTCAGGGTACATGGCTGACTTAGTGCTTAGTATATCTGCATTTGTATTGTTGTTTTGCTAATTGTACCTTTGGCATTTTTAGGTCTTAGACAGTTAGACAGTTGATAGAGTCAAACATTTTTCGCATCAGTATCGTTAATGATCTTCTGAGGGTTGCGAAGTCTGAAACTGAAATGTGCTTAGTATATCTGCATTTGTATTGTTGTTTTGCTAATTGTACCTTTGGCATTTTTAGGTCTTAGAAAGTTAGACAGTTGATAGAATCAAACATTTTTCGCATCAGTATCGTTAATGATCTTGTGAGGGTTGTGAAGTCTGAAACTGAAATGTGTCTCAATTTCTGACTTCTCTTTTTAATGATTTTCTAGTACAGTAGTATGGTGCTAAACTGAGGACATTTGGTGACCATCAATGATTTTGAGAGGTTTGACTGTGTGAATCTTTGATGCCTGAGGCCTACTACTTGATACAGAACACATATAGTCACATAAGTCTCTGCTGTCACATGTTAAAGTCATTTCTGTACAAATCACCCACCTTTTACTTGTTTACATTACCAAGTAACAACATACAAGGATATGCCATTCATTTGTATTATTACAGAATACACTTCAGGTTCAGCAGTTACCTTGTAAATCCAGCAGTTGTAACAGTATTAGTTCATGGCTGACTCTGTCTGATGCTAGCAGTATACAGCCATTATATGGAGAGGTAAAGGTTGTGAGTGTTGCCTGGCATCAGTGTTACTGCATGTATGTGTATAGGAGGAAGGTTTTAGCCCTTTAGGTGGTTGAGTGTGCTATGCAAGGGCATATTGAGCACGCCTACATCTGCCTACACCTACAGCAGCTGCTGGTTCCCCTCTGACTCCTAACTTGCTTGTGGCTGTGGTGACCTTGCCATTGGTGGTGGGATGTGTGCCCCTTCCCCTTGTTGATCCTGCTGCAGCTGCTTTCTCAGGATGATGTTGTGTAGCATGGCACAGACAGTGAATATTTCAGTACACGTACCTGGATTGTACTGCAGGGCTCCCCCAGATGTATCTAAGTACCAGAATGGAGATCAGTCCAAACACGTGCTCTGTGATATTTCTGGTTTGAGCATATGTCTTATTATGGAATTCACTCAGCAGGTGTGTGTGTGTGTGTGTCTGTGTGTGTGTGTGTGTGTGTGTGTGTGTGTGTGTGTGTGTGTGTGTGCGTGTGCGTGTGCGTGTGTGTGTCATCAGCCACAGTTAGTGCATAACCTGTGGGATATCCCCCTTAGTGAACATCTGATACAAGTGGGAGGTGTGCCAGATATGTGAGTTGTGCTAACTGGCTGGGTTGCCAGCATACATGTTTAAGATGATTCCCTTTGCATTACACACAACTTTTCAGTTAAAAGAGTGGAAGCCCTTTCTATTTATGTAGAGCCTTCCCTGTTCCTCAGGAGGTGCCTTAATTTCTACATGTATAGAATCTAAGGCACCCAATGCTTCAAGGTAGTGTGCTACAAGGTAGAACTCCTGCACATTTATGGCCCTGTCCTCAGGAGTACAGGGAAAATATATGTGGTCACTGGCATATTGGAGAATAACATTCAGGAATTGATGGAGGATCCTAGATGCCGATGCCTCTGACACCCCCAGCATGTTTCTTGTTGGTCTTTCAAAGGTTCCTGTAGCTAAAATTCTAATTGTTATACATACCTTTGTCTCCACTGGCATGGGTTCTCCTCAGTTTGTCCTGGGTCTGAGTTGAGGATTACAGAGGTTGCAGAGTTCCTATAGTGTGTCTCTATCCACCCTGTAGCACTCTACAATTTCCTTGTCATGCAGATTGTGATAAGTTAAATGGGGTCTGAAAACTCTTCCCCTTCTTGACCATGGTCTATTAGCAGCAGCAGCAGCAACATAGACATCATCCCATTGTACATACATATAAATTAAAGCAACTGCAGCCCCTGCCATTCTTTCCGTGTACACATCTTTCCATGGCTGTCTTCCAATAGGTTTTGGAATTCACAGGGAAAACAAGCACTGAGTCTCCATGTTTGCTTTATAGCTTGTTGAATAGCCCCCTCCATCTTGGTTTGGTTGATTAGCCCACATTTCATCAGCTTATGCAATAATTAGCATGCCACAGTGTTTACCTTGTTTGCACAGCTCACAGTATAGAGCCATTTACTGAATCCAAAACAATGACACACACACTGTGTAAATGGACCGTGAAGGGTGTATTGAATCTGGCCATTTATCTTAATGTGATATTTCGTGTTTATTCGTTTTTGATGAATTTCAGTATTTTTGTAAATATTTCTTTAGACCTTGTTTTAAACATTATTATATTGTATACCTACTGTTTCCTGGAGCTTTTCTCCCCAGGCCTCTACTGAGAATAGGAATTGTACCCAGCTGGACTTTCCCAGTAAGTAAATAAGTTAAATAAATAAATAACTGTATGCGTACCAGATGCAAAATACCTTTAACTGTACACATGTCAAATATCAATCCATATCCAAGTGTCCGAGAATCTACATTCCCTGGACATCAGTATCTTCTTCTATGTAAGTACTGGCTTACCTCTTCCCCAGTCAAAAGATAGAAAGTGATCTTTAAGGATTGAAAAAAAAATTGCCCTGGATTGAGAGGTGCAGTCTCAAATATGTGTACAACACCAAGGTAAACACAAATATCTGTACTGCCCGAATTGAATTCTGTATCTCTAGTCCATTCAATCTCCACTTCCTAGATAGTCTTTACACTTGCCTTTTAACTTTCCATAGAGCTGCTTAACTTTGTCTTCCAGCATTGATGACAGAAAAACCTTTAAACATTTCATAGCATATCTATTACTCTAGGCAAGAGGGCAGAGTTTGCCACCACTGGTTTGGTCTTATTAATGTTAATGTTATAGCCACAAAACCATCCAAACATGACAGAAGATCAAACAGTTTCTTTCGGTGGGCCTCTGGCTCAAGCATATAACAACAAATCATCAGTATACAATGATAACGTTACTTCTATTTCCACCTGGCTGATAGCCATTGCCAGTGGCTGCAAATAAGTAGTGAAAAGGAGGGAGGGAGTAGTCAACCCCTGATGAGTATCTCTGTACCAATGAAATCAAGCCAGAAGCTTAGCATTTACCTTTTATATGTGCACTGTTTCTTTTCATAAATATTTCTCAACAGTGAAATAAGCTTTGAGGAAAATCAAAACTTTTACAACATTTTAAACAAATATTCCCAACTCATTGCAGCAAATGTTTTCTTAGCATCCGGACTTATCACCAGTAGTGGCCACCCGAGTCTTTAGGCTTCTTGTGTTACCCATAGCATTTTCATAACATTATCAAATGTCTGCCCTGACTGAACAAATTCACACTAATCTAAGTGAATCACCCCTGTCAAAGCGAAGATAACCCCACACAGTAATAGTGTCATTGCTATTCTATAGTTCAGGTTAAGGAAAGAAATCAGCCTATTAAAAACAGCTAAGAGCAAGTCCTTCTCTTCCTTCCACAAACTCAGAACCTCTTGGATCCTTTGTACCTCATTTATGTTTTCTTCTTTCCTGTATGTTTTTCTCCTTCTCCCCATAGCCATCATGCCTCTGTCTCAGCCAAGTACCATAGACACATTAATTCCCCCAAGAGTCTAGAAAGCTGTGACGCATTCTTCCTTCCTTCCTTTCAGGGCAACATGCCATCATCCTCAAGGGTATTCTGTTTTAAATTTCTAACTCAACTCTGCAGGCCCAGTAAGCATCCCCAAGGCTCAACATGCATTAGGCATCTGATGTGACATGTATCCCTCATGACACCCCCCCCCCCACCAAATAAAAAAGCTAATGTTCTCCTGTGGTTTCCAGTCTGTACTGTATGGCTGTACTGCAGGACAGAGCGTCATGTGAATGCACCCCACACTCTTCCCAAAGTCAGGTGGGCCAGCCAAGTCATTGCAGTCCTCCATTTCCCTTCAGCAGGTGCCTGGGCTACTAATCAAACCTAAACCACCTGGGTAATAATCAAGGCTTTATTCCTGTATGCCAACAGTTGGCTGTGCACCTGACACAAGTCTAACACTATGCTGTCTGGGCCCAATGAGTTACACTTAGAAGACATATCAACCTGATCTAATTCATCCATGCCCATGTGGGTTTTCATGGCTTCTGCTTATTGTAAATCAAGACTAGATTACCCACATTCCCTCAAAATAACTGTATTCCCAACTATGTGGTTCCTTCTCCCTGAAAAGAACTGAATATAATAATACCCCAAAGTCTCTATGTGTTAAAAGGTTCATCCTGAATCATACCCATGTTTAGAATTCTAATTCAATAAACCATGTGCTCGATTTTCAGGTGCCATAATCTAATAATGAGTGCATGTGGGATCTAGGGCAGTTGCCCAGGAACACTTTCTGTAAAGCCTACTTCTTGAAATTCCTTTCTCTTGGAATCAGTTTCCTTAACTTAGTTTGCACATTCCTTATTCTTCAAAGCCATCATTTCACTTACTTGCTTTAGTTGTACCAAGTTATTCCTGCCACTGTTCCAATACAAACTCATCATAACACCATTTTTTAAAAGTATAATCTATCAAATCCTCTCACAATACTCAGGCCTGTCACACCCTGTAGCTCAGTCTCCATTCTTCTTATCTCAGTATCAATCACCTACTGCGACCACTCTGGAAAGTAAAAACTACAATATGTTCTACTTTATTAAACGGTATTGCGGCAAAGGTTTACTTGCAAGGTTTTTACATGTAGTGCCCTTTCAAACTTGTGCTTCAATTGATATTTTAATTGATTACCTTTCTTATTGGTTGGATTTAATGTAAGATGAACAAATAATGTACTTATTTTAGTTCTGATGAAGTTGTCTATTAATGAATGCGCTGAATTACTTTAATAACTACTTTAGTAAAGTGACTACTTAATTTGCCAGATGCTGCGGTGATTATTTGAAGTGTCATAATTTGGGGCATTGTATTTTTATTTTCTTAATATGTTCTACTTTATCCTGTTGTTCCATGCTAAGTGCAACAATGTTGCAAGATTAGAAAAAGCTACTGGGAAGGTTTCCACCGAATGCAGATAATAGCAGCCCTCCTTAATTAGATATTTTCTCTATATCCTTGAATATTTCGATACACTTTTGAAATAAAGTGTAATGTGGGCCATATCTACCATTCATTGCTATTATATCTACCAGTCTCACCATATTAATTACCTTTCTAAAGTGTTTACTTATTCTGGGAATCCTTAGATATTGGTGCCTTCTCTTCACCTGAATTTCTGAAATTATAAAGTTAAAATCTCCTGTGAATAAAACAAAGCCCTCTTGAAAACCCAACAATTGCAGTATTCTTGCCCTGAACTCCTCCAAAGTAGTCTGAAGAGAGGGCCTTTGAAACTAATCATTCCAAACAAGTTACCTCTACAGTGGCTATATTCCTGAAAGTTGAAAAAAACAGGCCATTTGGCATTCCATTTCCAAAGGTCTATTGTTATGGTACTGCTTCTAATTATCGTCCAATATGTCTCATGAAAATAATTGGGAAACTGTTTGAGAGAACACCAGTGTTCCTATTGTCTGTTAACCCTAGACCACATTATGATATTTCCCAGCATGGGTGTGTCAATAATAGGAACAATAATTTATTAATCAAATTGCCTTTTGCTTCCTCCCAAGCTGTTAAGGATAATAGCTTTGTGTACAGGGGAGGCAGATTGTGGAGCTCCTTACCATTATATATTAATCTTCCTCTCTTGCTTTTCCTTTATTTAAGGCAGGTTTATGTAACTGGGTTGAAGAGTCATTTGATGACACAAACTGTTATGGCGGCAAACACCATAACCATTACACGGAAGAGTGAATCTTCCAAAATACCTTTTGCAACCACTGTCTACCATGCTGGTGAAGTAAATTTTCCTTTATCTGAAATTTCAGTCCATGACTTATAATTGCCACCCTTCTCTTCCTGGATCCCACAGGTTTAGATCAATAAATCACTTAATATTTTTTCATTCATGGTCCTAGTCATATGAATCTTGTACAACAGACTAAGTGAGGCTTCTGCTTTTTAGTATACCTAAACATCATCTCCCTGTTTAGTAAGTTTCCCAACCCATTCAAAGTTTATTTAAAAATCTACACTTAATATCTCAATCTGCCTAGTTTTCCTAAATCTAAACCTTGCACCAATTCCATTAGAAATTGAACATTTGTTGCAACCATATTTATACAACCCATACAATTTATCTACTCTGAACTCAGTAGCACACCTCAGTTTTTTTTCTAGCCTTTACCTTTTTATTATGAAATTTTTCATAACCCATTGTGTACACCTCTGACAAATGTATTATTGTTTTTTCCTCAAGTTTCCATCTATATTCAGTTAATCACCCCTTCTCTTTTTCCATATTAAATTTCCCATAATTGTCAAGTAACCCAGCTCTACAGAACTTTTCAGTATTATTATAAGCCGTATGCAAACAGGACAGAATGTGATAAAAAATTGTGTCATTGCTGTGTATACTATACTGTGTAGAATTGTTTACCTTTCTGCACATATTGCTCTTCTTGATAGTCTTCCAAGGTATGCAGTCATCCCCAGCAATTACCAAGATCAAGGGCTACTTTTCCCATCTCAGGATATGAGGTGCAATTACAAATAACATTCTTCTTGCTGAAGCAACAAATCAATGCAGTGCCCCCCCACACACACACATTATGAGTCTATACATGCCTGACTCTGCTCTTCAGATTCTTTTCTACTTGTTTTAATCAAGCATATTTGTTAATTTCAAGTCTGTCCTAACTTTGCAGAAACACTGTATCTCCAAGCATCAATACACAGATTAAGTCTTTCAGGGTAAACCTCCCCAGCTGGACAATGGACCTCACGTCTAGCCTCTATAATCTCAACCAACTCATTTTCTAACCTTGGACAGTCCATCATCAACAAATTAAGATTCATGGGGAGTCCGGTGCAGCTGAGCAGAAGCAGGTGTATAACGGCTATATACTTTTGTCCTTCATGCAGCATGTTAAAACCATTGCTTCAATGTCTTTGAGCCATAATCATTTCAGATAATATTCAAATATAGTGGGACAGACTCTGTGACATGTAGTTGTAAATATTCTTATTGGTGAGTTGCATATCATAATGAAATGCCCAAGCAGCAAAATAAAACTTTACCCTGCACATAACTTCCACATGGCACAAATTAAAGTAAATAAGAGAAGACAGACATTTCTAGTCTGGTGTCTTTTTGATACCCTGTCCCACTGTTCACTTTGTCCTGAATAAGACAATGCTTGAAGACCATGAAGATCGTGGTTTCTTATAACTTGAATCTGTGTGTCTTCTGCTGCACATCTATCCATGATTATACTAGTGATAGTCCTTAGGCTAAAAGGGCAAATGTTAAGTTGTCTATCTCGCCTTCATTCTTGCTGGACTTCTGAAGTCTGGCAGTCTGCAGACAGCAGACAACAGAGAGATAAACAGCCAGAAATCCTTCCCTTCTCAAGGCAGATCTGGACTGTATCTGTGGTTTGGCTCTCTCTTCCTTCCACACCTTCCACTCTTCCCCCGAACCCTCATGCAGGTGGTTAAGCAAAGGCATGGGACGGCTCCTGATTCAGTGGACCCCCCCCCCAGGGAGACCTCCAAATTCATCACAGCTCCAGCAGACTAGCTGCCGCCACAAAGGATCCTGTCCAACCTGTCCATCCTCCATCTAAGTCCATCCACCTAACGAGGTAATGGTCCATGGATAAATCCCAGAGCGATATTTACTATGCGCAGCGGCTTATTTCCGTGCCATTATTTCACTCTCAAAGGGACTGCTTTCCGAAGCGAAGAAATGCTTATGACCCTACAGCTTGCTGGTTTCAAGAAAATGAACACGAACAGGCTGGCTATCCTTAATTCCCCAACTCCATAATGCCTTCCCTCTTATGTGTCATCATGGAGCGAGCAGAGCCGCTGGAACAGGGAAACCCTGACACTAGGCTGAGGGGGATGGCAAGGGCCACTTCTGCCCCCCAGTCCGTTTTCCTCCTAGGCCTTACCTACCCCCCCAAAGGGGGGAAGGATGTGGGTTCAGATGGCAATCTCAGGACTTCTTGGCCTGACGACAGAGTCGGGTTCCCGCCAGAGAACAACAATGGTAGAGGCGAGAGGGGCAGAGCAGAGGTCCAAGCCGCACCAAAATCGAGAACGCCCGAGCAAGCCCTTTCCTTCCCCCTGATCCCTGCCGCCCGACTGCCCATCGGTCGGGGCAAAGGAAGATACCTGTCACAAGCGCCTGGCTATCCTTGACACAAGACAAATGGGTACAGTCCAGCAGCTTTGGAAATTTCAAACTACTTTGCAAAAGAGCTATTCAGCCGGTTCTTTTTAGTTCCAAAAAAAAAAGGGACTGGGAGACCAATTTTGATCTCAGTATCTATCTTGAACAGGGGTCAGAAAAAACAAGATCGGATGGTCACGCTGCAATCTGTTGGGAAAAAAAAAATGATGCTGCTCTATAGACCTTCAGACGGCGTACTATCAGGCCTCACAGCTCCCACCAAGCATCTCCTTCTGATGGCCAGAGATTACACTTTTCGCCTGTCAAAACTGGGTCTCAATAAATTGCGAAAAGTCTGTTTGGCACAAATTTAGATACTGTAAACATGTCTGCAATTCTAACGAACCAAAGGATATCAGACATTCAAAAATTGGTGTCACTTCTTCTCAACAACAACAGAGCCAAAGCCAGGTTAGTTCTAAAGGTGTTGGGAATCGATCCTTCAGTGGATGCTCTTTTCTCAATGGTCATACCAGGAACTTCCAATGTCTCACACCATTATGCTCGCATCTCATGTGGTGGATGTCTTCCCCAGCTCCTGTTGGGGGATGCCTCCCAGGACAGTCCAGGGCACATGGCAACCAAACGAATGCCACTTGCACATAAATGTTCTGGAGATGAGAATGGCAGTGCGCTGCTGCAAGCCTTCAAAGACTCTCTTCCCCTTGGGAGCGATTGCAATCCAGACAGACAATATGTCTGTAGTGTGGTACATCAACAAACAAGCACTCAGACTGTGGCAATGGGCGATTTCTTAGTGAGAGAGATATTTGGTCAGCCTTGCTGCGATCTTTTAGTCAAGTTGGCCCGGGGACTTCTGTATGCATTTCCTCCTTTCCCACTGATCTCTCAGTAATACAGAAAGCTATGGCTCAGAAGGCCTCATTGATCTTTCTGCATCGATTTCTTTAATCTGGACCTAGTTCCAGATCTTTTGATCCATCAGTCGGGCAGTTTCCATCGTCCCTCCCTCTCTGAACCTCACTGCTTGGTTCCTCCACTTCCAACAGGCTTCCTCAATTATCTCACTCTGTTAGAGATATTTTGATAGCTTCCCATAAATCTTCCACTAAAGATTTATTTGATATTGGGCACAAGGAAAGGACATAGATCCTTTCACATCCAACTAGTCCTCGATTTTCTTGCTGAACTCTTCCATGCAGGTTCATCTCCATCTACAGGTTCAATTGGCAGCTATTTCTAATTTTCATGTGGGTATTTCTGAATCCGCCCTAATGTCCCACAAACTCTGCAAAGCCTTTTTCTGCTCAGACCTCCTGTAAGAAATCCTCCTTCTTGGGACCTAAATTTAGTTCTTGCTTCTTTGATTCTTTCCCCTTCGAACCTGCAGCTTCATGTTCCTTAAAGTTATTATCATGGAAAACTCTCTTTCTGGTGGCTATCACATCAGCTAGAAGAATTTCAGAACTTCAAGCACTCAGTTGTCGTTCTCCTTACCTTGTGTTCCATAAGGACAGAGTAACTAACCCATCCTTTTTGCCTAAGGTGGTTTCAACATCAAATCTAAACCAGTGCATTGACCTCCCTGTCTTTTTCCCGGAGTATTCAAATAGGTCTGAACAAAAATTACACTGTCTGGATGTTCATCGTCAATTAAGGTACTACTTGGACAGGACGAAACAATTCAGAAAATCTGATCAGCTGTTTGTCTCCGAAAGGGACTTCCAGTTTCAAAGGTATCTTTATCCAGATGGCTAACATCTCTGATTACCCTTGTTTATGAGATTAGACACAAAAAACTGCCTAATAAGCCTAAAGCCCATTCCACCAGAGCCTTGGCTACTTCTCTAGCCTTCAAGACAGACTGCCTATTGACACCATTTGTGCAGCGGCTACTTGGGCTACTCCTCACACTTTTATTTCCCATTATAAGTTGGATTTAGCTTCTAGGCATAGAGCTAATTTTGGTTCCACTGTTCTCAGGAGTCTGTTCGGGACAAGGTGCTTCCAGGGGGGTCCCATCCAGCAAGAATGAAGCGAGATAGACAACTTAACATATAGAAGTTATGTTCTTACCATAACGTTCCATGTTAGTTGTCTACAGACCTAGAGGAGTTGTGATCGTGACCTCTTTCTACCACCTCTTTCTTAGCTATATGCTATTAGGCATATTTCTTGTTTCAGGATGTAGGTCACCTTTCTTCTTCCTGTTGTTAGAGGTGGACTCTGTTATAGTTGTTCTGTTTTATATTGTTACTATCATAAGCTGGGGTTAGCTTACAAACGAGATCTGAGGTAATAGCATTGTGGGATATAAGGGGAGCCTCGAGGCGGTGGAACCAACTCCTTTAGAGCGGTCGGGCAGAGGTCGGGCCCGGCCGAAGGAGAGCCAGTCGCCCTCAACCCATCCAGCAAGAAGAAGGCGAGAAGAAGACAACTAACATGGAACGTTATGGTAAGAACATAACTTCTATTTTAATTGGGTGAATAACAACAAAGAGTTTCCAACACTTCATTCAGATTTTTTAAAAAAAAAAATCTTCCTCTTAGAGAGAGAGAGCTTTAAGGTGTCTTGGATAAATGATTGTAAAATGTAGCCTCCTCAAGGTACAAAGGTACATTGCCGGCACAAATTTACCTCTTTTCCTCCTAGTGCCAGCATAAAAGATCTGCTCAGAAAATGTTTTGGTAATTTTCCCAGGTTTCCACTGTTTTTTTAAGGTAATTTCATTGTATTCATAGATGAAAAATTTTACTATTGCATGTCTAACCTTTTTTTTTTTTTTTTTTAAGATTTGATAGTAGGCTAGACCAAAAAAATGTGTGCTCTTTTGATCAATAACTTCCCTGTATTGCCTGTGCTCAACTCAGCCCATGTAGCCAACAGAGTCTTCACAAAAGACAGTGGGTAAGACAGCTGCACTTTTTCCTGTGTACTAATGAGCATGATATTCTTCCTACATTCCCAGTCCTGTATGTGACTCCGAGTTTCTCTGGCATCATGCTGCTGCTCTGTGATAACACTGGACTGCTTGGACAATGCCTTTTCTGTCTCCCTTGTTCTTTCCTCAGATTTTTTCACATGGTTATCAAGCTTTTCTTCTGTTTTTTTATAACTGCAGTAACATTTATAACAATGAAGGCAACTCCATTGCAGCTCCAGCTGCACTGACGTCCTCTTCCATGATTTTACCAGAACAGTAGTCTTGTGCATTACCAGGGATTGTATGCACCATATTTCCTTTGCTCAAGCATACCTACATTCACTCCCAGTACCTGCTTGACTGTTTTGCGCACTAAGCTGAAGGCAAAGATAGCATAAAACATATATTATGTCCCTAGTGATAATCTACTTCTTTTGCCTAAGTATTTTCTCAAAAAATTACTTGCATTGGCAAAGTAACTGCCTTCAGAGAGAGGAAAGACTCCATACCTCCCAACTAACTGCAACCCACCATTACCAGAAGTCCAAAGAAATAACAATTTGTACAAAGTTTTTCAAGTTCTGGAAAAATTTAAAGCATGACCAGTAGAGATCTACTTGTGATCTCCTGTGATACTGAAACAATGGAAAATATGTATTTCTGTTAACAGCAGACATGGAGGATGTATACTCCCACCTTCCCATCCTGCTACAAGGCCTATCAACTGTTCCTGACATTTCATGTGGATAATTTTATTTCCATTTCCTGTTATTTGGAATACAATCGTTCTCATATTTGTCTAACTCCCAGCAACTGTATTTCCTCACCTATAGCTGGAGTACACATCTGCCCATATAAGGACAGTTGCATGATGCATGCTGAGTCTCTTCAGAACCTAAACCTTCCTATTCAGCAGATCCTGTGGTGCTTTTAGGGTCTTGGTATCCCCGTTATCAAAAAAAAGAGTAAAAGCTTTTCCCCTCCAAGACTAGTTATTTTAGCCATGACGAATAATAGCAACTTGAATGCATTCAGCCCTTAGAACAGTTCACAGCAGATGGATACTTTGTTCTCAAATGAACTCATTACAGCCTAGTGACTCCTGCAGGTGTTTCTGCAGTTGCATCATACTTTTGCCTCTTTGCACCAAATGTACCCTGTTCATATTTGTATTAATAATCCAAAACCATGCTACATACAACTAGCTGAAAGATTTTATTTTAACTGAACACTACAACTGCACTGATATTTGACTGCTGCATAGTGCTTCTAAGGAAATATTGTTGTTCATGTACAATTAATATACACAGTTTTCATTTACATTGGCAAAATTTTCATATTTTTCTAAATATTTCAACAACCGAGTAACAGAGAAAGAAGTGCATAGCTGCATATTAAAGCAAGCAGGTGGAAAAACAAAAAACTGCTGACAGTAAATGGTTACAGAGATATTGTAAGTTGTTACAAAATATTACAAAATTAATATTTTCTGTGTTTTCTTATAACTTATAAAAGCCTGTTTAAGACCTTGAATCTTATAAATACTGCTGCTGTAAAGATTTGTTTGCCCTGAACAGTTTGTCGTGCATCTCTTTAGTAACCCTAACACCTCCAGCAATACAAACATTTGTTTGAAATGTAAGAACTTAACTTGATTTGGTCAAAAATCTCAGCATGCAGTCATTGGATGCTAGAATTCAAACCTCCAAAGTTCCAGTAGAGAGAATCAGTTAATGAAAGAAAATTCTCTGACTGCAAAGACATTTCTCACTCTAGCTTCATAACTGCACCTATTTCAGTGGCTTTCAGTGTATGTATGTGTATATATATATATATATATATATATATATATATATATATATATATATACACACACATATATATGGAAAAAAAAGAGTAGTGGTTACTCAGTAAACTCTGAAGTCAGAGAACTCGCTCCCAAGAATATTTCCTCTAATTTCTGTTTTGACCAAGTAGTTCTGTCGCAAAAAAATTCTGATTTCTTATTTCAAAGCCTGCTTTTTATTCTTCCCATTCCAAAGCAGAGACTGACAATAAACTTATCAGGTTTTGCTGAAAAGTATATTATTCTGATAGCAAGATGTAGGTCCTTTCACCTCTTCAGATCTACTTCACAAGCTCGAAGTTTCAAAACTTCGAACTGCACATGGTTGAGACCATAAGATCGAAATTTTGAAACTTCGAAATTGTAATAAAAATAAATAAATAAAAACACAACCTCTGCTAAATAAATATACCAACTCTGTAACTTTGATAGTCTCAACCATTTACAGTTCAAAGTTTTGAAACTTCAAACTTGTGAAGGGAATCCCCTCCATCTCAGAGGAACCAGCATCTCATCTACAAGGAAATGATAGTGGTCTGTTTTTATCTAATAGCATTCAAAACAGTACTGGAACTAGTGGAACCAAGAGTTCTTTAGATAGTCTAAGCAACACTGCAATAACTCAGTATTTTCACAGACAAGCCCTACCTTCTCATATCCTTTGTGTAAAAGTTGGGATCTACTACTGCATGCAGACTGACTGATGACATTATTTGTGCTCAGAATCAAACAAAAAAAAACACTCTTGTCAGGCAGTCTAAGCTAGGGTAGTACTGTTTCCCTTAATTAGAAACTAAGCAGGCAGACTTATTGGATAATCATTAAAACACCAGGTCTCCACAGGAAATTTGTTTGCATCTCAACTAAATCATCACTTACTTCTGTTTTACTCTGTATTTTCCTAGAGCATAGCATAGGAAATAAATGTCTTCTCCATCAGCTAGTAGCGGGGACTCCTGTAAATATTTTCTTTATCTTCACAAATTCGAACAAGCTGCTATTAAAAGTAAGAAGATAAAATAACTTAATTTTTATTTTCCACTTTGGCCAAGACAGCTATTGTTTACCCCTGTCTGTAAGATACTGGTTGCCCAATCATGCTTCTTTACAGCTGTCTTTAAACCAAGAAGGCAGAGTGCTGCATCCCATCCTCAAATACCCTATTCTCTGATGACATAGAAGACCTCAGAATGATCCTTAATCATTATCTTTTTTTTCATAAGATGGGTTACTGATCCTGAATGAATCTAAGAGACCTACTACTAAAAAGTCAATTATGTCTAAATGGAAAGTGGAAGAGACTTACTAGTGACATAAACATAGCAAAGGTCCAGCTTCAAACTCTGTAACTCATGTCCTGTTGTACCTTATTACTCTGCTTAACCCTGTTCTGACATACACTTTAATGAAAGTACATTTGTCTGTCATCTCTACCTGTTGGCCTCTGTTTTTCTAGTGCCTTCAGTTTATGCTGAATAAAATTCTTAACTTAAGGTCTCCAAAACCTCTCAGCTTTAAATTGACTCTGCCTTCTTTTGAAATAATTTCCAGAGCAGATCTCAAAAGTCTTTCCTGTTAGACTCCTTTCTGTCACAGGCCTTGATTTATAAACAGCCCTACCCAGTCTTCCCCAGGGACATATTATCTCCTGAAAAAAAAAAAAAAAAACCTTTGTTTATGCCCTGGAATAGTCTCCGGAAATTCTTTAAAGCAATCCCCTTCAGATTCCAGTCCTTTTTGCCAAACTAGCAAATAAGCGGGGGGAGATTTTACACACTTTTAGACAACTGAGTTCATACTCTGAAACTTAACAGACCTTTGCACAGAACATCACAGTGCTACAGTTTCTGTGTGCATGTCAGCAATGATGTGATGTTTCCACTTTTTTTCCTGTGACTGTGTGACCCTGAAACAACCATGTATAAGTAAGGACATGCTGTGGGCTTCCCCTTGCAAAAATTCTTACTTTTATTTTTATTTATTTAGTTTTTCCTTTCTTTTTTATCAGGTTGATTTCCCAACAAAATGAAACCAAGATGTTGTGTCCAGTATAGGGGAATCGGAAAAAATAATTTTTGTGGAGAACTGTTTAGAGATATATGCTTTTTATTTCTGACATAGGTGCTAGAACCATAGGGCGGGGGAGGGGGGGCAAGAGCTACCCCCATTTCAGCAACTACCCAATATGCCCTGAAAGTGTTGACAGAATAGCAATTACACAGAAACATTTACATTGACATTAACAAGGTAACTACAAGGTCAGGCAGTCAAAAAAAGATGATTTGAGTGATGATTTGTCTTTTTCTGGCTGCCCAAGCTTACGGTTATATTGGAAAAGTGTATGCAAGTGATTCTGAAACATAACAATCAACCTATTCCATCAAGAATTTTGGACAGAGCCAAAAATAACAGGGAAATTAAGGCTCAAAACCCTTGGACAATTTCTAAACATTATTTATTCATCTAAAATTGTGATTGAACACTTTTTACATCAACATATTTTTTCTGATTAATAGATGTATGAAACTTTAATGTCTGGCATTAGTGACTGACTATAATCCTCTGCATACCTCTCAACTTTTGCTTATGAATTCTGGACAAAGCCAAAAATGATGGGGTGATAAAGGGCCAAAATCAGGGACAGATTTTAAATATTGCTCTTATAAATTTGGAAAGCTGCTGCAATAAAAGGTTTTGCATTAGCATGGATTTTCTGAAGGATATGAAGTCTCAGACTCAAATGTCTCATTATTTAGTGAGCACAGTCCACAGTGGTTTGCAAGAAAACCACACATTTTATGAAGACCAGGCCATAAATATGAGGCAAAAATGTGAGCATTCTTTGAAATTTTGAAGAGTTGAGATGTATGATACTCAGTAATTTACCAGAAAATCAAACATTTTACTATGGGCAGGGCAAAAATATGAGGCAAAATCAGGGGTGTTTGGCAAAATTCTGGACAGTTTATTTATTTTTTGATTGCTGTTTGTTTACCATTTAAGTGGGCTATTTTAGTGACCATTTTCAGCCACCACCCAAGATCAGTAGCAGTAAAGATAAATTGCACAAGTGCAATAAGACATTACATTCATGTAAATACTTTGTACAGTTATGAGGTATGTTTAGTGTCCACAAATTGTCAAAGACCTGTCTGTTTATTGCCTCTCGCCCACTCAGTACCTGGATAGACTTTGTCTCTCCGATCCAAATAGCCTGTTTTAGACAGAATTTGCCATATAGTTATATTTCACTGGAGCTAGATGGACTTACAGTGTAGTAATACTTTTGTTATATTTAATTATTCATTCATTCTTACACCCACTTTATGATATTCATTATCATTATGGGGGAAGGCAGAGATTTCCTAACAAGCTATGGGTGTAAGCCATAAAAACAATTTAGATTCATAGATATTCCAAGGGCAACAAGTCTTATGGCATTCACACTTTTCCAGTATCCTGTCTCAGGCAGCACCTCCTTTCTGCAGGAGGGCCATACCAGTAAAAGCCAGAGTAAATTTATGGATACCCATACAGTCACTAGTTTACGTTTAAAGTAAGATGGTGAATCGCACTGCTTAACATTTAGGGGAAGTTTATTTCAAAGATTTAGGAGGTGCTACCTTTTAAGAATGCCTGTCCAGTGTGCAGTATTTATCTCTTGGTGAAGATTTAAGTCCCTGGTTCTAGTGCTTTTATAGATATTGGACTTGCAGAGAAACAGGATATCCAGGACAACTGGGTCTCTAATGTTGCAGCAAGCAAGTCAGATCTCCCCAGAAAGTCTTCAAGACATTGAAGAAAAGGATAGAGCTTCCAGAATATCTTCATAGCTCAGGGACTTTGGACATGTGATCTTTTTTAGTTAGGAACCTTTAGGGTCTTGCCAGTTATTTGATATGATTAATAGGATACACCCAAAGATGGTATTTCACTCAGTAATTAGCCTGATCAATGCTGAATTTAAGTGAGTGATTACCTGTTTAGACCACAAAGCTATTCTTTTGGCAAAAAGGTGGGCTAAATAAAAGTATTTCCTGACAGCTGTTGGGCTGTCAGCCACATATCTAGGTCCCTGACAATGTTTTCATTTTGTAGCTGTCTGTTGTCTGTACCGTATGATGAGGAGAGGGGTTGTCTAACAAAAGTGATACTACACTTTATTGCATTTAGTTTGAGCTCATTTTTAGTGCATGAAGGGTTTACTCAAGAGAGCTCATTCAGAAGAGTTTGGGTGTCATACTATGACTTAACAACAGCCTCTAGTTTTCAGTAATCTGCAGACTTTGTTAGCCAGAGGTCTTGGCTGTCTACTTGGAGATCAGAGAAGTAAATACCAAAAAAAAAGATTTTCCAGCAGTGATCGCGGAGAGATACTACTGGTCAGATTCCTACTTACTGATGAGGCACCTGCAGATTTCAGTGTGTTTGCTATACATGTTATCACATATGGGGTCAATTTGTAAAGCAATTAGGTTTCACCAGGTCAAGATACACCACATGCACTGCATGGCCACCATCTACAGCCTCTGTAACCCTTATGAAGAGGTTTACCAGGTTAAATAGACAGGATCTACACTTCAGAAAGCCAAACTGTTGTGGGGTCATTTCAAACAAAAGTCTAGATATCATAGTTTTTGAAGTCAGTAATAATACAGCCAATGGCTTTACAGCTGAGGCTTGTAAGACTGATAGGACTTTAACCACCCACGTTAAATGTAAGGCTACCCTAATGGTTAAACAGCTTCAGGAGTTTGTCTGCAAGGATGTGTTTAACATTGACAAGCAACCAGGCACATGATATGTAGTAACAAATAAAGATACATCCAAAAGGATTGTTGTACACCAGGAATTTGACAAAACCAAGCATTTTGCATGTTTTTTTTTATCTAGATGTTATAGTGTTATAAAATGTTTTATGGAAAGTAACACACTTTGTTGATAAGCTGTGTGATGTAGTTAAATGGGGCAGTCCCTGGCAGTACTGAATATTTTCACTCCAGCTGTCGGTGAAATGAAACCCTAGGAAAAGGATTCTATGGGCTGCTGGCTGTCTTCTCTTCCCTTTCATACCTTCTTTTTGCCCCTCTCTTCTTTCTCCCCATCTTGGTCTTACAAGACAAATCAGATTACTTTCTTTTTTTGTTTTCCCATACTTTGTTGAATTCATCCCATTTTTCCTGCATTGTTTAAGTATATTTTAAATTGCTAAGATTACACCATGATAAATGAGGAGGAAATAAATGAACCCAGCAGTTTCAGCCCACCCCCACCTCCACCCCTGAAGCCACTGGGTTCTGGATGCTCTGAATTTCATTTTAAAGCTTTTTTTTTCAAACCTTTTAAGCCAAAGATGGCCTTAACAAAAAAAATTGTGGCTAAAGAAAGAAATTCATTCTTGCTCTTCATTTTCCTCCTGCATCCTTTCACCACTCCCTAACTGGCTAAGACTGAAGTGTAATTATTGTGGAGGAAATACTTGAATTAAGCTGGTAGTCTGGAGGCTGATTGGGCCTCAAAAGTGATGGCATTCTACTCAATGTAAAATACATTTTAGAGCTTTTTCTGAAGCCTTTTTTATAATTATGGCCTAGACAAAAATCATGAGTAACTAAAGAAATCCAATCTTATATTTTCAAGGAAGAAATAAGTTGTACCCAAGTCTTAATGATCAAAGTTGACAAAACAATAGTTTCTAATAAACTGAGAAGATAAATGCTTCCAAAAATACATGGATCATATCTTACAATAGTGTCAGTCTCCTTGTTAAAAGAAAAAAAGCTAACTACATTTTGTGTATCCCTATATTGTTAGATTGGGATGAAAGTTATTGAATGAATGGCCTCAGTCATATATTTCAAGTTACTGGTGTTATACATCATACAGCTTGCCTATTCATCCCTCCCAAAAAGACAGCTACCACCATCTGTGTATCCATTTGACAACCAGAATATAGTAATATATTTTAAGTTGCTGATCACAGATATATATTCACAATATGCCTCCTTATCCCTACTTCCCAGAGTTAGCCACCTGAGTACATTTCTGATATGTGATTGTAAGAAAAAAGAGGAAAGATTATTACAGTTACATATTCCAGCCTGTTAATTCTAGACAGTCCACTGCCCCTACACAAGATATAGTGATATTGTGTGCATACCTGCATAGTATGATTGTGTGAAAAGTTAAAGAAACAATAACTACACTGTCAAAACCCCTCAAAAGACACAGTGATATTCTGTGCATAGTACCACTGAGGTTTAATTGTTTGGTTAATAGAGAAATAATGAACAGAATTTCCCCAGTCATAAATAAGTTATAATGACTTCTGTGCACACCTCTGAGGTTTGATTTTGAGATCAATTTAAGAAATAATCTTACTGTTCTCAACCCCACCATCCACACACATTCAAGCTATAACAACCTTCTGCTGAGCAGGGCCAGTTGTAGAACAGGTGGATCCAAGGCAGAAATCCTCAGTAATCCTGTGTCAAACTCCACTTCTACAACCTGAGTGGTAAGATGCTGCTTGGATCTAGATGTTCTGTGATACATTTTATGTCTTATTTTTGAAAGATAATGACTTGTAGTATATTGATGATTATAATTATGTGCTGAATTGGGGGAAAAGGCATGCTTGTTAAGGACCTTTCTGATATCAGAAAGGAGGTTCTGAAGTTTTATTAAGTACCTGTTGGTGCTGTTAAGCTGTAGCACTAAAACAATCAGCAGCCTTGGAAAGCTATTAAAACTTCATTTTTTCTGAAGTCTGATTGAAGTCTTTAACAGTTTGAATGAATTGTTTTAACAGTTTGAATGAAGTGTTTAACAACTTCCCACCACTCCTCTGTGGTAGTTTGTGTCTGACAGGGGTAAATATGCAAGTATGTTGCAGCATTACTGCACTTTTCTCTCTTACTTTTGGTTCCTGGATCGCATACCATGCAAGTACAATATTAGCTTCATTTGTACATTTCTATGACATTTCCATGCAGTAATTCCAAATGTATCTGCATATTTATACTCTATACATCTTGTGTCACAGATATGAATCTCTTATGGCAGTAGACAGCAAAAAATGCCCTTTTAAATCACAAAGTGCCTCTTTTGCCAACCTCCCAGCCTTTTGCATTATTCTAGCACTCCTGACTTCTGGTGTAATTTCAACTAAATACATATGTAATCTGGACTAAACTGTATTCCTTACCATGAGAAGAAATCATATCCCATTTACAGAAATCTAATACAGTGTCATTTGACAGGGTATAACTCTGAAATACTTGAGTAAGTCTGCATTATGAGCCTGAGAAGGCATTATTTCAGTCACCCTTATTTTTTGAGAAGTTATACTTGGGTAAGTATTAATAATTTGCTTCTAAAACTACCAACCTGATGTTGTTAATCTTCATTCATTCCTTACTGATGAGGACTCGGCAGATATACCAAGCTCGCGTCAGCCAAAACTCTCGTGCTAAGACTACCTATAGTGCCTCTCTCCCCCATTACCTCAGATATCATTTGCTGCGTACTCATCAGGACGTGTCAAGCCATCTTCTTGCAGCTAAGTCTCTAATTTGTTACTATTTTAATGACCTTGTTGGTTTTTGAACCTTTCGTTCTTTGTTTGATATCCCCTTTTCACGTTTGCTGTGATAAAGTGCCTCCTTCTTCCTTCCTTACCAGTCTTATTGGTATTCTTTCCTACTATCGTTGGTAGTCTCAACCTTACCTTTGTGGTATTCTTGAGACACCATTTTTGGTACTCTTTCCCTTTACTATAAGCCTGATTTTTGGGATATGTTTGTTTTTTCTTGGTAACATCGTCTTGGTTGGATCGTTATTGGGGTGATATTTCTGATTTTTGTGGTGTTTTGAACAGTTAACAATATGGTGGACAAGAAGGGCACTACTGGTGTTAAAGCATGTGACCAGTGTGCTCATAAAATGCCTGTCTCATGTACACATTCCTCATGTGTCTATTGTTTAAATGTGGAACATTTATCCATTCAACCTCCTTGCTCTATTTTTGCAGGTTTTAGTACCAGGACCTTGAATGAGATGGAATAAATTAATTTTGAAGAGGTTGCTTAAGTCTCCTTAATTGGAGGCTCTTTCTGTATTGGAGGGTTCTCCCTCTCCTAGGAAAGAGCATAAGAAAAGGAGCCTGTTGTCCCCTCATCTCCAAAAGAGCCAGCTCCCAATCTTTAGAGCCTGGACCGAAAATCCTGAAATTGTCTATTATTCCACCGGCACCAGGGCATCAAACCCCTACTTTGGTGCCGTCCGTGGAACCTACAAAGATTTTGACTATCAAATTGCCTTTGCTGTCTTCGGCACCAATACTGGAATCTACTTCCTTGGTGCCGACTACTGAACCAGACGCTATGATGACTGTCTCAGCACCGGTGACACCAGTTCCTTTGGTCACGGTTCCAACAACATCTGTTTCTGATGAAACTCTCCCTTCGGCCCAAACAATAGGAATTCCACTGCTGTTTACTTCCCCCCTCCCACCTGCATTGTCTATGGGTCCAATGACCTTGGTGTCGAAGGGAGAGACAGTACCTAGGACCAGATACTCCCCATCAACGGATCCTTTCTATGGGCAGTCATACAGCCCCTTTTTAGAGTGCCCAGACTCCCCATTGGGGATATCCACCAGATCATCCAGGAGCCTTTCAGAATTAGATGTGGTCAGACTTGTGGATCAACTCTTGATGTCTAGGGAGTTGCCCACACTCAGCAAACCCCCTATCCCTTCTGGAATAGGGGAGATTTTCCCACAGACTCCATCTTATTTTCCTTCTTCAACCCTTTCGGTTATGAAGCCCCCAGCTTCGATGCTCCTCCCGGTACCAGCTGGCACGGTGCCCACAGCACCCTCTTCTGCAGCACTGATGCTTTTCCTATTGGCTTCAACTCCCTCCGATCCGAGCCATCCTCAGGGTCGTGACTGGTCCGTTGGCACCGGGGGCCCTAGCCCAATGCCAGTCTTCTCTACGGCACCGTGTGCTATGGTCCCTATGTTGGCGAGGGAGCTGAGTTGCCTTGAAGTTTGTCTCCTGGTGGTGGGTCTGTCGGAGCAAGGTGTGACCCTGGTCCCGAGGTTTTCCTTCTCGGTTTTGGGGTCCCATCCCTCTTCAGGCAGGCCCACTTTCCAGATGATGGAAAGGGCACTAGCCTCTGCGGGCTCGCTGCTAGTTCAACAGGCATCGGATCACTCTGTACTCTCACCCCCTAGACCACACTTGACACAGTCTGCCACTCCAGGACATTGGATACAGGAGTCGCAAGAGATCCTCGAGCAAGGGATCCCCCTCTCCCAGGTCCTAATCAGAAGCCCCCACTGAGGAGGTACCTAGGAAGAGGTCATGCAAGAGGAAACACATCGACTCTCCTGAAGAATCTATCATGGAAGACATGGATTACAATAAAGGGGAAGGATCCCCAAAATCCCCTCCTGATTATGTCTTTTTTGGAGACATCCTGGAGATTTTGAAGCAGTGAGGGGATTGAAAGTCCACTAATCCATCCTCCAAGGAGTCCGTGTTCTTGCAGGCTTTCTGTACTCTGCCCTCTACCGCCTGGGTGAACCCGCCTGCCAACGAGCTCATCCAGCTCATCGTGCAGTGCATTTGGAAGAAGCCCAACTCCATCGAGTCCATCCCCAGAGACCTAATACATTTTTATGTCTTCCTGAAAATAATCTCCATTGGTCAAAAGGTTTGTCTGTAGATGCTTTGGTGGTGGCAGCGGCTACAAAAAATGAGCTTGCGGAGGACAGCCATGCTGTACATTCCCCCAAACAAGGAGTCTCAGGCATTGTACAGGTTAGGGAAGCGGACGTTCGCCTCTACGACCTTTGCCATTCGGTCATTGAACTATCTGGCAAATTTCACTAGACTCCAGAGAGACCTCGTTTCGGAGATGGCTGGAACACTAGCAGGAGCTATGTCTGAAGAGATTCGGGATAAGGTAGCCTCACAATTAATGACCCTGGAATCTATCTCTAACTTGTCCATGAGGTTGATCTCACATGCAAATGAAGGGGCAGCTAGATCAGCGGGTGCAGGCATTGTCATGAGACATCAAGACTGGATGCACCTATGTGACTAATCAGATCCCTTCAAGGCTTCCTTTCTCGATGCTCCAGTTGAACCATTCTCCCTTTTCTGACCCAAAGTAAAAGACACATTGGCCAGGTGTGAGCAAGATGGTAAGACTCTCTCTGCTGAAGGTGTATGATTTTCTAATGCTCAATGATACTTCTCCAGGGATCAGAGGAGTGGAAAGATGTGGCACAAAAAATCCTAGCTCTCTTTCCATGACACACATGGCAAGTATACCCCATGGTACAGAGGGGATAACTCTTATGGAAGGCGACCCTTTCGGGGCAAGGGGGGTCTGCGTAATCAGGGATCCAGAGATTCTTTCTCTGGCCAGCCCTACCAGTACTCCTGAAGAGCAGCCCAATTGCTTTCCTCTGAAAGCAGTCAGGGGACATTTTTCACTGCACCTGCATCCCTGGATAAATATCACCTCAGATTCCTGGGTACAGTGGATAATCACCAGAGGCTACCACATCCCCTACAATTTGTATTCCAAAACTCCAAAACATATTCCCGATGTTCCACCCAGTCAAAGAGAATACGCAGCTCAAGACATTTTAAAGCTGCTACACAAAAGAGTCATCCAATTAGTCCCACCAGACCAGAGCGGATCCGGCTTCTACTCAAGATTCTTTTTAGTGCCAAAAAAAAACAGGGGACTGGAGACCCATTTTGGACCTCAGTATATTGAACAAGTTTGTCACACTAATGAATTTCCAGATGGTCATGGTTCAGTCTATTCTTCCTTTCTTGGAAAAAGATGATTGGATGAGCTCCATAGATCTTCGGGATGTGTATTACCACATAAAGATGGACAAACGATCCAGAAGATTTCTCCGCTTCTGGCTGGGAGCCAATCATTACCAGTTTCGTGCACTGCCCTTTAGCCTCTCTCTACAGCCTCCCAGAGTGTTCACCAAATGCATGGCAATGGTTGCAGCTTATCTGAGACTGCAGGGATTCTGGGTGTTTCCATATTTAGACGATTGGCTCCTCACTGCCCCCACCAAGTGTCTACTAGTAAGGGCTCATCAGTACACCCTGGTACAAGCCCAGCAGTTAGGAATTTCCATAAACCTGGAGAAAAGTCAGCTGACCCCAGCCCAGTCTTTAGAATTCATAGTGGCGACACAGAACATGCTCTCCTTCACAGTTCCCCTTTCCTCACACAGATTACAGAGATTGCTGTCCCAAGTCCAAGCGATACTACCCCAAGACAAAGTACCTACACGACCGGTCCTTCATGTCTTGGGTTCCATGGCTTTGACCATAACAATCATCCCATTGGCAAGACTACATATGAGGACACTGCAGTGGCTTTTACTAATGCAATGTTCAGTGTTGACTCACCCATTATCCTTCCAGATATGTCTGTGCAAAAAGGACTTGCTATGGTGGACGCGGACAGACATGTCCCTTTGGAGCCAACCTTTCTTGTCCTTTCAGCCCAAGGCCACAGTGACCACGTACGCCTTCCTGACCGGGTGGGAGGCATTATCAGGGATGAACGGTCCAAGGCACTTGGTCCCCCTGCTGATTCCAGTCTGCATATCAATGTCCTGGAACTGAGGGTGGTACTCCTAGCATTGGAAGCATTTGAGCTTGTCCTGCCATCAGGGACTATTGCAATTCAGACAGACAACATGTCAGTGGTCTGATACATCAGCAAGCAAGGGGGAACCAAATCCTACCCTCTCTGTTGGGAAGCCATGAGAATTTGGAAATCAGCAATAGCTTCCAACCGCTTTCTGTTAGCAATGCACATTCCCGGGGATTCCAACGTGATTGCAGACAAATTGAGCAGGTGTATCCTTCTGCCTCACAAGTGATCCCTAACTCCTTCAGTGGCCTCGAGGTTATTCGATCGCTGGGGCCAGCCTTGCTGCAACTTGTTCACCTCACCCATAAATCACAAATGCAGAAGCTATTTTGCCCTGATCCCCCCTCAGGGGGAACCTCCGAGGGACGCACTCACACACGATTGGCCCACAGGACTGCTTTATGCCTTTCTCCCAATTCCATTAATCGCACACTTTCTAAAGAAAGCAATCCAGTTGCAAAGCAAAGTAATCCTCGTTGCTCCTTATTGGCCCCGACAAGTTTGGTTTCCCTTCCTATGGCCTCACGTAATACGCAAACCATGGATTCTGGATCCAACTCCAGAATTGCTGTCTCCCCCTCGAGGGCTACTTCATCCAAACCTGGCCACTCTCAAGCTGATAGCTTGGTTTCTCCACTTCCAATAATTGCCAGGCATAAGAATCTCTCCTCTCCTGTTCGTGACATCCTTTTGCCTTCTCATAAACCATCCACAAGGAAATTGTCTCAGGATAAGTGGAAAAGATTTACCTTTTGGGCCCAGGATAACAAAGTAAACCCTGTTTCAGTATAATTTCCTGAGGTTCTTCATTATCTCTCTGGCCTTTTACAATCTGGAGTGGCAGCTTCTACGATTCAAGTTCATCTAGCTGCTATTTCTAATTTTCACGATGGTTTCAGTGACACCTCTCTGATTTCTCACCGCCTCTGTAAAACCTTTCTTAAAGGAGTCTGTCATATCAGGCCTTCCATTAGAGAACCTATTGACCCTTGGAATCTAACTCTTGTACTACAGGCCTTAACAAAACCCCCTTTTGAGCCTGCAGCTAATTGCAACATTAAATTTCTCTGATGGAAGTCACTTTTTCTGGTAGCTATTACTTCGGCTCAAAGGATATCTGTGCTCCAGGCCTAATGTATGAAGTGTCCATATATGGTTTTTCATAAGGACAGAGTATTGCTTCAGACTAACACTTCTTTCTTACCTAAAGTGATTTCAGAATTTACCATGAATCAGACTATTGATTTACCTGTGTTCTTCCCTAATTTTACAAATAAAGAGGAGTATTGTCTTCATTTATTGGATGTCCACAGACAATTACGGTTTTATTTAGACAGGACAAAATCTTTCAGGAAATCCAACCAGCTCTTTGTTTCTTAATCTGGACGTAAAGCAGGAAGAGCTGTTTCTAAGGTTCTACTGTCAAAGTGGTTGAGGGATTCTTAATGCTTCGTCTACCATCACAACAATTTGCCTTTGCCTAACAAAATTAAACGCATTCAACAAGATCTATGGTAACTTCAGTGGCTTTCCGTTCTAGAGCTACCATGGACGATATTTGTGCAGCAGGAACGTGGGCTACCCTGCACACCTTTATTTCTCCTTACAAATTGGATTTGGTCTCCAGGGGGCGAGCTGCCTTTGCCTCAATGGGGTTCAGGAATATTCTTCCATAGGGCCTCCCAGGAAACAAGGTAGCTAGGGACTATGTCCCATCAGTAAGGAATGAATGAAGATTAACAACATCAGATAAAGAAGTTATATCTTACCATAACATTCCATCTGTGTTGCTCATCTTCATTCATTCATTACGTCCCTCCCACCGTCCCCCTCCAGTAGGCTCCTGGAGGTTCTGGATGTGGTCCTTTATCCTGTGTAGGGTATTCTTCTCAGAGAAAGCCTCCACTTTTATATCTATTAGTGCAAACTCGATCTGAGGTAATGGGGGAGAGAGGCACTATGGATAGTCTTAGCACGAGAGTGTTGGCTGACGCGAGCTCAGTATATTGGCCGAGTTGGAACAGAAGATCGGTTTCAAGTCCCCATCAGTAATGAATTAATGAAAATGAACAACACAGATGGAACGTTATGGTAAGACATAACTTCTTTTTAAATAGGTCCAGTATGAATAATCATATCTCGTTTAATTGATACATGATTGTCTGAACCCAAAACATTTAAAATCTTGGGAGGGTGCTAGCCAAAATAGTGATACTCCCAAGGTCACAAAACATAAAAAAGTTTGTTTTGTTTTTTTTTTTTTTGCAGCAAGGCAAGTCTCCTTGTACTTCCCAACGTGGGGGAGGGATTTCCCACATCCCCAAACTGTATATAAACCAACTCTGACATTGGACAAAATCAGAGACGAGGAAGAAAGTGAAGAAGGTGCAACATTCACTTTTTCCATCATCTCGGCATTTTGTTACGAACACAGGATGCTGGCAATCTTTTAGGTTTGATATTCTGAGGGTCAGATATTTGGCAACAAACAATAGGGCTCCCCAATTCCACTCTTATGGACTTTCACATAGATCAACAGTGAAGCTTACTGAGACATTTTGCCCTTAGCTGTACAGAGTTTTCCTCCAATAAGAGAAACAATTTGCATGTCTTTACTTTTTATGTAATGCCAGCCCAGACTAGAGATGTTCTAGGCATGCACTTCATTCTTTGCCTAGTACAGTAGTCAAATACCATTCCTTTACAGAAAGTAAATGTAATACAGCTTGTTAGACTATCACAGTGTCTTACATGCAGGAAACAGTACATCACTTTTTTGTACTGCTTTTCATAGAGCTATACCTAGACCCGTGGCTACACAGTATACCTATAAATGTTACTCCACACTCCTGTATTTACACATGCACATAGAAAAGGGCATTTGTTAGGACGTTTTGCCTTTTTAAGAATTTTTTTTATGGTAAGTAAGATCTTCCTAGTGAGAAAAAAAAATCAATTTATAGAGAAAGATGTATGATTTTCATCTGGTATGATGCTAAGTTGGTGCAACTATGTCCCTGACATGAAAACATATTCTGTCCATAAACAGAGATGATATACTTACAGAATATGAATAGAATGCAATGTGACAGCCTAACATTTTGTAATGCCATGTTATCTGTTGGTGTTACCTAGCAATACAGGGGTGTATTTCTGAATGATTTGACATTTTCTAATGTTTTTTGGGCAGCATATTTAACTATTGAGCTATAATCTATATTTAGGTTGTATTTTTAGCGGGAAGTACAACAGAAAAGACACATCTTCAATTTGCTTATTCTAATTCTCAGTATTTTCCTATCTGAACGTTTCCAGAAGAAATGATTGATATCTCTTTCTTGAAGATCTGCTGTTATTGTGAGTATTTTGCACAGTAACGCTTCTTTTATTGAACATTCATGCATTTGTTTATTTTCCAATACCAACTTTATCCTTTTCAGGGATCCTCTAGTACTGGATCCTATTCCATCACTCAAAAGTTGAAAGGCAAAGAACCAGTCCTAGCGAGACAACAGTTCACTGAATAATGCATGCGCGAGCACACACACACACACACACACACACACACACACACAGAACCACCACCACCACATGTACACCAGTGGACTATATAGACAGACTTGCCAGTTACCTATCGGTGTGTTCTTGTGACATGAGAAGAAACAGAAGACCTCAGCAAATCCCTTGCAGATAACAAGAATGATTTGAAGACCCCAGACAGAAAGTATGTCAGCCACGAGTCATATCACAGAACTATAAGTGCTACATATGGTAAGGCAGCAGTGCTAAGTGCTGCTCCACTGTGTCACCCCTTACTTCAGATATTACATTCCTACTGAATGCTGCCTTTATTCATAGGTGTAACTTTTGCTATAGTTACTGAACTGTCCTCATTAAACTAAGGGGTCCTTTGCAACCATCCTGCAGTCTTCTACAATATTTTCTCACAAGTCTAGCTCATTCATTTTGTTTTTCTTACATTTTTGACAGTTTGCTGAAACACAATAATTGTTTTTTGAGCTACTTACAACAAAGGAATTTTGAAATAAAAAAAAATTTTGATTCAACATATTTCAGATGTATGCACTTATTCTTTACTAACAGAAATTAACTGAAGAAAAAACTGTATTAGTATTTACTTGTCTCTTTCAGTCTACTATATATAGCTATCTAATCTTTGTCAAATGCGTAGCCCACTAGATTGCAAAGTATGTTTAGTAACAGTAATGCAGAGATAAATAAAAATTAGATCCCATTGTTTGTTACCTAGATAATGACTTATTGGGTACATCGTTGACTTGGTTATGCAACTTCTTTAAATAGTACAATATGCATGTTGTAAAAGGTAACTTTCAAATCCATAAGACACAGCTGTTTTGCAGCTTATTGTATTAACTTTCAACAGAAATCAGACTTTGTTTCTGATCTGCAGTAAAATACAGTTTTCTTTTTTCTGCTTTTTGACAGTATATCCTTTTTTCCTAATTTCCAAATATTTATGCAGTTTTAGGCATGTTTATATCTAGCTTTTCCTGCTACATTTTGAAACCATCCAGTTTGCCAGTAGTTTGCACTTGACATTCCGTCTTCTTTCTTCAGACTCACAGTAATTTCTTATAGGTATCAGTTTTCCCATAATCATCTCACATTATGAGATGTTCTTCACTTGTAATTCTGTTATTGTCATAAACAGACAGAATATTTCTGTCATAGTTTTGAACTTCCTTCTGTTTCAGTTGTTATGTGCCATTGTGCTCACTTCTAGTTTCTCGGTATTTATTTTGTATTTCTTCACTACAGCTAATGCAAATAACTACAGTTCAAATTCCTTTCCTTTTTCTCAATTATGCAACTTTTAGATATTTTTTATGAATTTCAGAAGCTTAATTTTGTCATGTCTATTTTTTTCTTTTTACAGGTGAGTACAACTACCTGGGGACAGTACTTCGTCAAGCAGATATTGAACCGATGCCTTCTCTCTCAGATGTTAGACAGCTTATTGCATTGTATGGAATTTTGCCATTAGGTAAGCCTTTTAAATACTGTGACACTTTTTTGTTTTTATCACTCCAAGATAAACAAATTAAGTATCAGTATACTAGCCTTTCCTCTGTCTGCTTTCAGCAACATTTAACTTCTTAAAAACTGCTCCCTGGGTCATGAGAACAACCAAAATAAGACATGTATTACAACTTTCGGTTCCTGTCCATTTCCATCTCATAGAAATGAACTGTAGATGAACCTGCCAAATGAATCAAAGGAACTTACAACTTCTAAACATCTCATCAAAAGGTCATTCACATCATAAACCTAAACCAGCCTGAAAGAGCAGAAGCCAAAATTCCACTCTCTATCCACCATTCTTACTTCCGTACTGTGAAAATCATGATGTAAACACTGTCCCTAAATAAGTATTGCTTGTCATACATGATGATGCTCTACTGTTATATATTGACATCTAAGCTGCTTCGTTTTAGTTAACCTTTAAAGGGATAGTAGATATAATGAAATAATGCTTTGTGTCAACTGGAAATTTCAAATGACAATAGTTTGTTATTTTCTAAGTTAAACAGTTTACATTGTCATTGTTTTAGGTCACCATATGCTCAGTTTTATAGATAACACTTGTTCTTCTCGTCTTCCAGTTTTAAAAACAATTTTTATCACTTTTATCTCAAATTAGAATTTTAACATAGTGAATCTTATTGCATTATTTAACTGATCCTGTCAGACAATATGGTCAGATTTAATGCGTTTCAAGATTATTAATGGGCCAGCTGTACCTCAGTCTAGTTTATAAAACTATTTTTATCAAAATTACACAGCAGCTTAAGCATTATATTATTTCCGAGGCACAATGTCAGCATTATAAGTGCAATATGATATTTCAAGGAATAGTTTAGTGGCATACTGAAGCACAAACAGCTGGAAAGGCACTCTGAGTGAGTACCACATTCCTTATTACATAGGATGTAACCTAATTAGGTCATAAATTCCACTTCAACATGTGCTACTCATTACTTATTGTATAGTACACTTTCACGTTTCATGCTTATGCCTTTACCCTATTTGTATCAAGACATCACAGAGGCATCCCATTCTATGTATGCAGGCCAGTGTCACATGGGCTCTTCAGAGAAGCACTATCAGCTTTTATCTTCCAACACATGTCATCCTGTATTACACGATCATCAGGTAAAAACTAAGGAAAATTATAGTTTATTGGACTTTAGTTTGTGAGGTATTGTATTTTGTTCACTTTTAACTGCATGTGGTCCAGGAGGAATGGCTACTTCTTTTCATCTGTGACCCAGGAGCTATGACTTTCATAGGGTAACACACCACATGCATAGAAATAGAGAAAATAAAACCCAGGATAACAGGATAAAACTCATTAGCAGCTCGTAGCCTTAATCCTGTATGCTATGCTGCCAAAGGTTGTGTTCGCATTAGTAATGCTTGGTTACACAAGTATGAATTATTAACTGTGCTGTTGAGCCCTGTATTTTTCTAAGACTATTCATGGTCACTGCCTGCACTGTCTCAGATGATCTTACTTCACATGCCTAGATTATCCCATCCAGGCTTTACATAACATTTTGAAGGACGCTAAGCTGCCACTGTTGTGGGGTAGTTCTGCAAAGGGTTAGTTGAGAAAAGAATATTGTCTGCATTATATCAGTCTGATGTGTAGAAAGCAGATTTCTTTGCCACTTTTGCCTACTTTAATTCCTGCAGACTTCTTTATTGTATCCACATTTTCCTTGTAATATGTAAATTGTATTTCTTCTGTAAAGGAAAAATACAAGTATCTCAGTATTGCCAAATGCTGGGATTTCATGTGTAAATTCTGTCATTGTTATTTGTTGGTGCTGAAATACATGTTGTAGAACTGCATGGAGTTACTGTTCATATCATTTTGGTATTGATTCTAATGGGCCTGTGGTCCACATTGTCACTGGAAAGGGTTCTTGGACCAGCTCCACTTACCCAGGTAACAAATGCTCAGTTAAAAAAAATAAATAAATAATTTATAAATTGGTGATTCACTAAAGTTCATTGGATCAGTACAGCCTCAGACTTTAAAGTCATTCTCCTCTACACGGCCTCTCCAATGTACCTAAGATAACTCTCCTTCATTAGTTGGTAATGTGTTATCATTAAGGTTGTCATATTTAAGATACTTAACAGTTCTTTTTCAAAAACATGCCATTACATTTTATTAGCATTTTTAAAGCATACAAATTCCAGACTTTGTGCAATTCTAATACATGCTGCACTTCTTTGTTATTCTTCACTAGCAGGTGGCCAGCTTGTACCAGCTAATGTTCAGGTCTGTAGTTTAATCTTATTTAACATCTGGATTTAGCCCAAAACTAGAGATAACAATCTCAATGCAATTTAACTTCTAAAAAACATCCAGTTATAACACCCTTAATAGAAAAAACATCACAACCTCTATGTAGCCAGCAATAGTTTAGCCAGTGCTGTCTGAATCCATTTCCTGTATACTGATACTGCTCTTACCAGCAACCCCTGCAGGACTGCCAGAACTTTATAGTTTGTTGGATTTTTTTTATTTTTGCAGTCTGTATATTCAACTCTTCTGATTTATCAGTTGAGAGTAGAGCAACCATTTGCTTAACTAAAATGATTCTTTTATTGTACCTAAATGTGTTCAGTTTCATAACTTTCATATTTTTCATAATGTCATATACCTTTTCTATGTTAAAGTGGGCATTCTGATTTCAATTTTCATGTTAGTGCTTTGTTAGACACTAGCATTATTACCCTAAATATGGTTTTGCACTGATTTGGCTATTCCAGGATTCCTTCCCACTCTAACAAAAAATTATTTTGTGTTAGGATAAACGCTTCATCTAACAACTTTTGACATATACCCTGAAGTCACCCTTTGAGCTGAGTTAACTTTGGATAAGACCAAATAAATATGTTCAAAATCACCTACCACCTGTAACCTACAATTCCACCACCTGTTCTATGCCTGCAGAAACACTGTATTTATTATTTCTGGGGTGTAGGACTATTTGCACAAACTCTTCCATGCAACTAATCTAAATCTACTGGACTTGCCAGCATATTTGGGGTCTGTTATATATCTTGGTGCTGTTCCATTGTATATCCCCTTCCTAACCTTGTCCCCCAATCTGTTTTTAATTTCCCCCCTTGAGTCTGGTAATTATTATGAAGTGCTTTATACAACCTACCTACCAGTCTTCTATGGTGTACCTCAGGTATCCCCGACTCTGGAAGCAATTTGACTAGTTCTGGTTGTACTAGCTGTGTTTGTCTCTTCCTTTCTATCCATCTCAGTTTAGCTACTAACCCCTGAAACTGGATGAAGACATCCTGCTGTAATTCAAACCCTTCTCCTGCTACCTCTAAAGTAATTATTCTCTCCCAATCTCTTAACAGTTCTTTTCCTTTCTAGACTATGAACTAGCCACATCCTCTCTTTGACTGCTAAGCTCAGAAATCCCTATAAGGAATATCTCTGTCTTCAATGGCCTTATTGTCTTTTGTCATTGTAAATGTTTGAATCATCTTGTATAAATATGCTACTCCATTATTCTCCAAGTTCAGCTTATGAATTTGTGACCATATCTACAGTTTCAAGATTTTCTGCATATTTTCTCTGTGTCAACATCTGATGTTTTCATTTTGCTGTATACTGATATGATTGTGATAAATGTACTAATCTCATCTGCATCACTTTATACTAGACTTGTAGATTTGCATTCCTAGCCTTCATAGTATACTAGCAAATTCATTTCTCCCACCTCACTCTTGAAATTCATTTTCCCCACCTCACTCTTGACATTTTCCCATCCTTCAAAAATGTGTTCACTTCCTTCTGAAACTTGTCCCAAAGCATGTTTTCTGTTTGACAGAAAGAAGCCTGCCAAAACATTTTGTGTAGATTTTTTTCAAACTAAGAACTTATCATTTTCTATTTTTTTTTTATTTTTACATGTATTACACTTTAGCTCAGCTCAGGTCTCCTTTGCTGCCTTTTGTACTTCTTATATTATCCCCATTCCTCTATATATATATATATATATATATATATATATATATATATATATATATATATATGCTGCGGTAGCGTTGTCGCCTCACACTAAGACGTTGTCCTGTTCGATTCTCAGCTAGAGCGTCTTCTGTGTGGAGACATGTGTGAATGGGCATACCTTCATTGAAGGTTGTGTGTCAGGGCTGGCAACTCGGCACGTAAAAATCTACTGCCAATCATTAGCGGACCGGAGTTCCGCTGTGGCGACCCCTAATCAGGAAAAGCTGAAAGACACAACAACAATATATATATATATATATATATATATATATATATATATATATATATATATATATTTTTTTTTATTATGTGTATATATACATATATGTATATATATATATATATATATATATATATATATATATATATATATATAATTAGTATTTAATGACCAGTTAGTTGAGCTGTAAACTAACCTTTTCAGCCACAACCAGGGCTCACAGAGCAGTAAACAGCGCAGTTAAATAATTAAATGCAGTTAAAGCAATAAATAATTCAGTATCGATATATATTGGTACATTTACATTGGTTTAATTTCTCCAAGTCTTTTGGGTTTCTAATACCATGACGGGAATAGAACCATCCCCATTCCTAAGTCAAAGTATGATTAAAATTCATGACATTAGTATTGTTTCAATCTTTGATGTTAGCACCTGCAATGTGCCCTGAACTGACTCCTTCTGCAGTTCATACAGAGTTACATGTATTGGCAACATATCTAAATACGACTGTAATTTTTTTTTTATGAGACCCATTGCTCCTACTACTATTAGAATTGTCTGGGTATCCTTCCATATCATTCTTGTTTCTGCCTGCAAATCCTGGTATTTTCTGACTTTGTGTCTCTGTGCATAAGACACTGTAATCACTGGGTGTAGCAGTTTCAGTATTCAATGCTACTTTTGTCTTCTTTTTGTGGACTACTATATCTGGTTTTCTAGCATCTATTTTTTGAAATGTTAGTAATGGGTGATCACATGTGATATAAACTTCATCATTTTCTATAATGCTTTGTGGATCATGTATCCAATGCCTCTCAGCTACTTCAACATTTAATGTTTGCACAATCCCAAATGCAACACGCTTACCACATTATTATGTCTTTCAGTGTACAGGCTTTTTGTCATTAGTGTATCACACCCATCAACAAGATGTGTGACTGTTTCCCATTCTGTTTTACAAAACCTGCATTTGTCTATTTCTCCCACATGTTCAATGGACTTTGTACACCAGTGTGTGTGTAGTCCACTATCCTGGGACGCCAATATTAACCTTTCATCTTTTAGTTTAAATTCACCTCTCTTAACCATTCCTGTATTAGATCCTGATCAAGATGAGGTTGTTCCAGGAGTTTTCTGTACTTGAAACTATATTTTTGCATTTTCTACATTTCTTGCCTTCTCATCTGTTCCTTCATCTTATATTCTTTCTTTTGATTTTTTTGGGCAAATTCAGTTGCTGCCTGATTTTTATCTACTTCTGGTTTTATTTCTATTCCTGCTTGACACTGCTATACTTCTGCTAAACAAAGCAGGGAAGTCATCTTAAACTTGTTCTCCTTATGTTTTAAAACTTTCACTGTATTTGGATCTTGTGAGGTCAGCAGAAATGTATGCAGTCCTATGACTGCAAATTTATACGTGTAATCAATTTCAAGGAGTCCCATACCTCCTTCAGAATGGGGAATATATAATCTTGGTAAACACTGATTTTTTATAAATCATTTGATAAACATTAAGCATTTTTCTTTTTTTCCTGTCCAACTGATCCAATATCTTTTGAGAACATTCAGTCAACCCAAAACTGTAAGTTAGAACAAGAAGAGCAAATTGTTTTATAGCTTGAACTTTGTTCCTAGATGTCAAAGCTGTTTTCAGTATTAATTTTAGTCTTCTAAAATATTCCTTACCAAGATTTATTCACATTTGTTCATGTTTTATTGCTGCTCTTTCATCAATTCATAAATATTTATACACTCCCTCCTGCTCAAGTTCTTTTCTATCACATTCCCGCCCCACACTAATATTTTCATGGTGCTGCAGCTTTCCTGCTTTAAAGGCTGCTTTTGCACATTTTATCAACACCAAATAACATTCTTATATCATCTGGATGCATTTTTGACCTCTTGCAGTCGTGGTTTCAGTTCCCCATCTGATAAACTATACAGTTTAAAATCATCCATAAAAAGAAGATGAGAAGTCTTTCCACTTATTGTTTTCTGAGAGTCAAATATCCCCACTTTGAAATGTTAACCCTGGGATAATAATTTGTCCTTTATCATAGCTTAGCTGCAGAGTAGTTTCCCACTGTTTCATTCTCACTGTAATGTAATCACTCAATGTAGGGTGTATCTTACACATTTGTAAGCATTCTTTTGTCCATGAACGTGGGATGCTGTCAAATGCGTTTTTATAGTCAGTCCAAGCCATACTTAGATTCTACCACTTTTTACAATTCTCCATTTTGACTTTATTTAACAGCAATTGATCCTTTGTTACATATGACTTTCTTTTGTTACCCTTTTGTTCTATTGCCATGATTTGAGTTTTCTTCTAAATGACTATAAACTCTGTCGGCATCAATTCCATTGTGTAGTTTATACATTGTTGGAAGGCAAGTTATTGGTCTATAGTTTTTAGGATATCTAGCAGGTTCAGTCTTAAGGAGGAGTATCATTTTTCCTGTTATTAATCATGTTTAAAATATATGTTTGGGATGTGCATATAAATAGTTCTTACTCATGGCTAAATCTTTATGTAAGGATATTAATATTTTTAGCTAGAAGATAGGTACTGCATCTGGGCCTAGTGTTTTCCAATTAGGAGCTTTTCTTAATTCTGTTTCAATTCATCTGACCAATATGTCATCCTGTTTCATATCCTGTACACTTGAACTTCTTATTCTTTCTTTTGGTTCTTCTATCCATTCAGCACCTTTGTTATGTTCCACAGGATTTTCATAGGTATTTCTCCAAAATGTGTCTATTTCTTCTTTGTTTGTTGGTGTTTGTATTCCTGTTTCCCGGAACTCTCTAAAACTTTCTTGGGTCATCAATAAATTGCTTATTGTGTAGTTTTTCTATATATTTATCTGCATATCGTTTAAGTTTTTCTGCTTCTTCTGATATCTTTAGCTTATTATTTGCAATAGTGTATGAAAGTCCTCGATCTGTTCTGATACTGCACATTGCTTTTATTATGTCTATCTTTCTGAGTATTTTTGTTGACCTATTCCCACTTCTGCACTCTTCTAACTGTGGCACTTCTTGTCTTAAGTACTTTATAGTTTTCTCTATTCGATACTTCCATGATGGCATTTGATTTCTCCTCTTCCTGTCCCTTACTACCCTGTGTTGTTGTGATAAGACTTTATTTGGTATTAATTTAGCTGCGCACTGATACAACCTGTTTTCTTCTGTTATATTGCATGAATCTCTGTGAGCAGTTCTAATTATTGTGCTCATTTGTTTTATCAAACTTCTAACATTTTGATTCTTATTGACTTTCTGTAATCTATTTCTTTCATTGATCTTAATATGTCTGTCTTTGTTAAATCAAACAATTCTTCCCTTAGATAATTTTCATCTAAACTAAGGGCACATTGTTTGTTCTATTTTTTTTTTTAATTTTCACATATCTTTGACTTTAGCTCACCTCAGGTCTCCTTTGTTGCCTTCTATACTTCTTACATTATCCATACCAGTTTACATCAGTTTGACAATCATCACAGCATAGTAGATAAAAGTCTGTAGTATCAGGCAGAATATCAACATTACTAATTTCAGTAATAAAGAGCTACAAATACAGTGCCTAAGATGTGTTACATGCATAGAGAATTAACTTTCAGTATGAATACGTGTGGGCCAAAGCTGTAGGCTGACAAAGTTGTTAACCATTGTCTCTAAAGCAATTGTAAGTGGATTTAGAGTGGGGATGATCTTTCAGTACTTTCTTGAAACCTTTGATGGAGTTCTGCTTTTTACATTCTGTAGATAAGTGGTTCCGAGTTGCAGGTCCCCACCCACAGAAAGTTATTTTATGCAGTAATGTTTTGAATCTTGTGTGAGACTTTCTCACTTCATATGTACTGTCAAGAATAGGAAGTTTTATTTTTTAGAGGTTGGCGGTAACCTTGTTTTAAAACTTGGAAAATTAGTGAGCTTAAGTGAAAGGTAGCCCCATTAGTCACTGAAAGACAGTTAGCATTTTTAAGCAAATTACAGTGGTGGCGTAAAGGGTCAGCAAGGAGGATAAACGTACAGATGTTTTCTACATATACTTCATTTTGAAGTTACTCTATAGATAGGAGCATTGCTTTATTAGTCGGAAAGTGGTAACATAATTAATTGCTATTGTTTTAGTCTTATCTTTATTTTATTCTTTATCTTGGCAAGTCTTGAAATTCAGAATTCTTCTAAATCTTGTTCTGGAATTGTATTGTACAGTATTGAATTATCAACAAACAATGCAGTTCCTATTTATCCCATCAGTCTGATTCCACTTGTGGGATACAGCCACTTACTTCATCTAGTCTAGCAAAGCTTGCTGTTGCTCCTAGCCTCAAGCTCCTTCAAAACTCCTGTAATGTATCTGTCATTAACCGTACCCTACATCTCATTTGCCACATTTCAAGAATAGATGTGATCCTCTACCCACAACAACGTGCTGCAATTATTTTCATCTTTTTCACTTATATTAGCTAATTTTAAGGGAATTCATAGCCTTATTATTGTTAAGGCATTTCCTTAGTTTTAGCTTCCCTTACTTAAAGGAAAACTCTACCTTAGAACTCAAAAAAACATGTTTTTTTTTCAATGTCTTTGTTTTCTGAGCTATTTTAATGCTTCAAATGTGTTTCCCACAATATGGTGGAAGATGGGATATGCCTTGGTAACATGATCTTGTTTTCTTGCTTTCATTCCTTCTTCCCAGAATACATTTCAAGTCCTCTTTATATGAGTCATGCTAGACATAAGGAAGTGGTGATGTTTTCTCATGCCACTAAGATAAAATAGCAGGATTGTGAAGCATTATCATCTAACACACTATCTGTAACAGAGCTACTTCTGTGTTTCCCTGATTGAGCCTCATTTATGTGTCTGTTATGCTTGTTCCATGCTATAAATAGCTGTTAGCTACTTCCAGAAAAAAAAGTAGGCAAGTAGCAGGCTTTTGCAAAGGGATTATTTTGTAGTTCTAAAAAAGTTGACAGACCTTCCCTCACACTCTCATGTTGAGGTGTGAAAACTCTCAGTACAGTAAATGATCCTTGCTGTATATGTATAGGTGACATGTACTGTAAAGTAAGTCTGTCTGCTCCTTGCCAATGCCTTCAGTAGAACTTTTTTCTCTATCATGAATGATGCAGAATTAAAATGTGCTTTACTAGTTCATGTTTATCTCCCATTTTTCTATGTTTTATTTATTTATAATTTGGTAACCAGGAAAGTGAACAGTCCAATGACCCTTTTCAGCCATGACTCTGGCTACATTGGGAAAGAAAATAACAAGTAATAAATGCACTTAGCAATACAAAGAAAAAAATACTGACATAAAGACATTAGCCAAGACTGCATGTGCAACACATACTGTAGCCAATGTGTGACAGTGAATAAGTAAAACATTAAACATGTACTAGAATGTATACATTAATAATGCTTAACTCTACTTTGTTAACTTAATTATAAATAACAAATGACATAACACTCATATAGGAGAAGTCACAGTGCTGTAATATGTTAGTGTTCTCTAAATGACCAGGAATCAACAAGTGAATGTTTTATGGCTTCACAAAAGAAAAGGATGGGGGGGATAATTTTATTTGCATCAATTCTGTTGTCCTAAGATAGCATGAAAACATACTAAACCTACACATTTTGGAATGGAACAACTATTGTAGTTGAGCCTAATAATTAGTATGGTGAGAAATATTTGTAACATGTACAGAGCAGGTGAAAGGAGGTTGAGTAGGATGATGACAATTAAATAATACATAGTTCCATGCATGCACCCTATCTGTGTGTGTATATATGTGTGTGCATCTGCAAATGTGTTATGTGCTGACACATGCATGCACATCCATATGTCAGTGCATGTGTGACTACTTACAAAAATAACTATTGCATATTTCTCTAGAGGTATTCAAACTGTACTGCATCCCTCATACTGTATTATACATGCTACATACATTTTTATACACACACACACACATATATATATATATATATATATATATATATATATATATATATATATATGAGTCTACCTGAGAGCACTGACAGTACGAAACGCTGACGACGAGAACACCGACAACGGAAATAACTGACAGTTCAAAATTCCGACGCTGAAATCACCAACATGTGAAATGAGCGAGACTGTGTAAGTATGCGATAGTGACAGACGTTAGGGTATGGGTAAGGTAAGTGTGCATTAGTGACGGACTTTAGGGTTAGGGTGCGGGTAAGGTAAGTGTGCAATAGTGACGGAGTTTAGGGTTAGGTTGCAGGTAAAGTAAGTGTGCAATAGTGATGGACTTTAGGGTTAGAGTGCGGGTAAGGTAAGTGTGTGATAGTGACGGACTTTTATGGTTAGGGTGCGGGTAATGTAAGTGTGCGATAGTGACGGACCTTAGGGTTAGGGTTTGGGTTAAGGTTAGTGCATAGATAGTTGTGTATGTAAGGTTTAGTGTGGGTTTGCAAGGTTTTTGGTGTGCTTGTGTTGAGTGTGTTGTGAGTCGGTGTTCAGTAATGTGGACTGTTGGTTTTGTGTGGTTTCGGTGTTTTGGTTGTCGGGTTTGTGGTGTGTCGGTGTAGTGTAGGGGATCCATATATATATATATATATATATATATATATATATATATATATATATATATATATATATATATATATATATCTGTGTGTGTTTATGTGTAGACACAACATTTCCATTTTGATGTGTTTGTAAAGGATATGAAGTACACACACAGGCATATAATCTATTTCTCTGTTATACATACACACATGCACACTCATATGCTTTTGCACATACATGTAAGATGTGTGCTACACACATGTACTTTGCAGATATATAAAGTGTCTATGTTAGATAACTGAAATTTCACTTACCCAAAATTTAGTTGAGCGAGACCAAAACTTTGAACGTTGAATTAACCGAACATTATCACCAGATTTTTACACAGAGAATGCTGGCAGTTGGCCAACATGGGAAAATGTGCTCTTTTCTCCACTGTAGTGCAATCTCAGATTTGGTATATATAGATAGGGGACATGTGGGGGCCATGGGGACATAGCCACCCACCTGGGTGAGTTTGACATGCTGCAGTGTATTCAAATGTTGAATGTTGGCCAACTGCCTACATTCTCTGTGTAAAAATCCAGTGATGTAAACGTTCAGTTCATTCAACTTTTGGAGTTTTTGTTTCGCTCAACTAAATTTTGGGTAAGTGAAATTTTTGTTATCTAACATGGACCCATATATATATATATATATATATATATATATATATATACATATATACATACACAAATAAACATATACACACGCACATGCTAGAGCACATACACATGCGCACTTACTGTATATATATATATATATATATATATATATATATATATATATATATATATATATATATATATATATATATATATATATATATATATATGTGTGTGTGTGTGTGTCCCTCTCTCTCTATAAATATATATATATATATATATATATATATATATATAGAGAGAGAGAGATGCACACAGGCAGACACAGTCAGATGTGCATTTAAACACAGTTAAGTACTTCAGATGCAAGGGCAGATAGTAAACATATGTTAAAGTTAATTCAGCTCTATATTATGGTTGCCGTTAATGGTCACATTTCCTTTGTGGACTAGAAAATGTTCATGCACTCTGCCATTGTAAGGACTTGACTCATAGTCAGTGGAAGTCACTTACCATGCATCTGTGTGCACCAAATATGAATCACCCTCTGAAAGAATGTCACAAATAAGCATAAAAGACCTTTTTTATGAACAGTACCAGTCCACCTAGTTTATAGGGTTGCCACCTGTCTCTGTTTCTGCAGTTCTGTACTGCTTTTGGGGCCTTCAGAATGGTAAATGTCTTGATACTTCACAAGAAAAAATATCTTCTGACTTTGCTCTAAATGTCAGATAAATCTTTGATACTACATTTAAGTTATGTTAACATATAAACTGTTATAAATAACCAACATTTAAATCTTAGCATTTCAGTACTGTGATGCCGCTTATGTAAATTTATCAGAAAAGGTGCCAACTGCCTATAACATGACTGATCTAATTGCTTTGTTTTGCTATGAAAGGGGAGTGTTAAGTTCTTTTCCTCTCTGCAATAAAAATAATGGAACAATTCCTCAGGTTTCTGTCTTTTTTTATTGCAGCTGCTGTGCTTCTGACATTAGCATAGTTAATTGTTCGTCTGAGATTGACAGCATTACCTGACAGGGTAAAGTACAGATTTTTCTGTATCTATAGTATGCCATGCAGGTGGAGATGAATTCCTCTGCAAAGTATGTGAGAAGTTGAGCTTAAAAAAGTTAGTGGGCTTTCCCTTCCTTTGACTCCAAGGCAAGGAAATGAAAGTTTTAAAAAGTACAGGCAGATTTATGGTACCTACACAATATCAAACCACGTTGTAGGGAGAAAAGAAACCTAAGGATTGAGTTAAACTGTAGAAGAGGGCAGAGTTTTCCTTTAAAAAAAAGTAAATTTGTCTAAGTGGAACTTACCATGAGAGTAGATGTTCAAATTTTCACGGCTGAAGTAGCCTTAGCTTTATGGGTTATATTCTGCCAAGCATATCACAACAGGCCAAGCTTCCAAATATTCATGGCACCTTCTATGCTCCCAAATTGTCCTGCATATCAGGCTGAGCTGAGCAAAAGAGAAGTTTGGGTGCAAAGCCCTTCAAAGCTTTCCTGCTAACAGAGAGAGGGAAGCTGAGCCCTGAAAGGACAATGCAAGGAAAAACAAATAAAATGTCCACACCCTGGCATAAAAAGTACACCAAAAAAAGAGCGATGGAGGAAGGAAGCAGCTACTGCAGCAGTAATCATTCGAGCATCTACTGTTATGGTAAGTTTACTAATAAAACTGTATTGTGTTCTTCATACTGATCACCACTGAGGTAGCCTTAACTATATGGGTTATATCCTGCAAAGGATATAACAACCAGCTGGCTTCCAAAGCTTCAGGGCATCTCCCATGTGCTCAGACTGTCAGGCATCTTGTGCTGAGCTGACTAAAAGACAAGTTTGGATGCAAAGACTTCAGAACTTTCCTGCCAGCCGAAAGAGGGAGACTGAACCCTGAAAGTACTATGCTATGAACAATAAAACATAAATGTCCACACTCTGGCATAAAAAACACCCCAAACAACAAGGGGGGGGTGGATGGAAGGAGGGAGTGGCTACTCCTGCAGTTAATCATCCCACCAGCTACTGTGATGATAAAGGTCAACCTTACACAGCTATACTATGTTCATCATATTGATCACTGCTGCAGTAGCCTTAGCTATATGGGTTGATTACCATGGCTAACTACATTTGGGAGCTGGAAGGAGAAGAGTCCAGGAACCCATGGCGAATAGCCGTAGCAAAGCTTGATCCAGACATAGAGAAGGAATCAAGCTTAAAGTGATTTGTATCACTGTGTACAAAGAAGCAAGGAGCAGCTTCTGGAATACTTCTTGAATCCAACTCTTTCCAAAAAACCATAAATGAAGCCAGGGTCCTTGTAGAGTGGCCCCTAACCCTGCTTGGAATAGATTTGTTATGATGAGCATAACAAAAGTTAATAGCCTTAGACAACCATTTGGAAGTAGTCTGTTTTGACACAGGTTGTCCCTTCTTTTTACCTTCACAAGACATACACAGTTGATCTGAAGATCTGAGAGATATAGTTCTGTCAAGATAGTACCTAAGTTGTCTGTGGACATCCAAAGTATGGAGTATCTTGAAAGAGGAGGATCTATAGGCAGACCTGCTGAAATGGCCGATAAATGAACCTTGATAGTGGAGTAAGAATGACCATAGGAAAGTAACTCACACAAATATTGTAAAACCAGAGAACAACTAGCCCTGAATAGGTGCTGGTTATGTTGTTGGCAAAAACAACGAAAACTTTTCCATTTGCTAATATATGTTTTTCTAACAGTAGGCTTTCTTGCCTCCATTAGTACCTGCTTCATGTCCTCAGTAAACAGGTGCCTAAAAAGAATTAAGACCTTATCATCCATGTAGTCAATTGAAAATGATTGATCTGTGAGTATATCAAGCACTCATGTTTTTGTGTGAGTAAATCCAGCCTGTGAGAAAGCTTGTGGTAATTACCCCTGACCATTTAGAAAAGAAGGAAGAATCACTTGGGAGATTCTTTCTGAGTCTTCAGAATGTATCTTCAGGTTTACCCACTAGGTGTGTTGCAAATTGGCTCACAAATAGAACACACAGTGTGAAAGTAGTAGACTCCACGTCAGACTGCTGACCAGTCACAAGTGGAGTCCCACAGGGATCGGTCCTGGGTCCTCTCCTGTTCAGCATCTACTTCTCAGAAGTCCAGGCCAACATAAAGGGACTCTGGCTGACCAAGTTTGCAGACAACTGCAAGCTGGCAGACATTATTAACTCCCCAAGTGATACAGACATCCTACAGAAAGGCCTCACTGAGACCAATGACTGGTGTCGAAACCATGGCCGTAAGCTGAATGCCAAAAAATGTGTCATCATCCCCTTTGGTAAAAACTCAGTTCCCACTACTTACCACATCGATGGGAGCCCACTGAATACTGAAGGCGTTATAAGAGATCTGGTGATGCAGGTTGACAGCAACCTCTCCTTCGACCACCACATTGCCACTGTGGTCAGAAAGTCCTTCTATGTGGTACATGTCATTACCAAGGGTTTTGCATCCAGGAAGAAAGAGATCATTGTCTCTCTCTACTCTTCCCTCATTAGACCAATCATTGAGTATAATGCCCTATTTGGCATGTACCTCACTAGATACCTGCAACAGCTGGAGAAGCCACAGAAGTACCTCACGAAGAGGATCTTAGGCATTAAACACATGTCCTATATGGACAGACTCAAAAGACTCCAGCTATTCTCTGTCTCATGTCGCCTACTTAGAGGCAATCTTTGCCTGACGTACAAAGTCATATCTGATCCAGCTCTGTTAGAAATGTTACATCTCAAGAAATCCCAATCCCTCTGTACCATACTCTCCAGAATCCTCAACCTCATGACCACAATCAACAGAACATGCTGGAGGGACAGGTTCTTCACCCAGAGACTGTCCATGCTCTGGAATAGACTTCCCATACATGTCAAACAGAGCACCTCACTGTCCCTCTTCAAGAGAAATCTTGATGAGTGGATGGGTAATAGAAAGTTCACTCTGGGGATTACTCCAGTGGCTCTACTTGATAGAGGCACTGGGAACTAACGTCTGTCGGCACGATGCCAGGGCACTTGTATGGGCTAGGCTTGTAAAGGCTCCAGGGCCATTAGCCTAGTACACACCTATGAAAAGCATATAGGAGCATTCCTCTCCAAAGAAAAGAAAAGGCACCTGTCTTCCAGCCTTCTTACACAGAATCCTTGAACAGAATCTTGCCAGTTGATTGTTCATATTGGAGGCAAAAATGTCTATTTGAGGAACTCTGCACAGATTGATCAAATGATAGATGATCCCGTGATCAAGTTTCCATTCATGAGGGTCTGCTGTGGTCCTGCTCACGATCAGCATGTCTGCCACACAGTTTTACTCTGAGGGAATGTAGGATGCCGGTAGAGTGAGACTGCTGGCAAAGTTATATCCCAAGCTAACATGGCTATTCTGCAAATAGTGTATGACCTGGTTCCCCCTTGCTTCTTGATGCAGCACATGAGTGTGGTATTGTCTGAAACAACTTTGAAGAGGTCCTTGAGAGTTAAATACCTTGATGTGCTTGTTTCTGTCTCTGGTGTCCCACACCCTTGTACCTTTATCCCTCTTGAAACTGCTCCTCAAGCAAAGTTTGAAGCATTTGTGGTGACTGACTGCTGTAGAGCAGGGAGGGAGAAGGTGAGACTGGATTTAAGGATAGCTACTGTCTCCACCAAAAGACTTCTGTTGTGACAACCGTCCACATGGGATATGAAAAGATAAAGTGTGCTGATGCTGGAACCTGAGAGATTTCTGATACTACTTTATCTTATATGTCTCACGTGGCGTCTGGTGAGGGGTATTATGGGAATCATAAATGCAGTGAGAGCCAAAATCCTGAGATATTCTCTCACCAGGACCGAAGTCTGAGTGGAAAACCTTAGAAACAGATCTAAATAAGAATGTGTTTTCCCAGAAGAAGAAAAGCTGTTTGAACTGATGTGTCTAGTTGACATCCCAGAAACACAACTCTGTCTGAGGGAGTCAAGAAATATGTTTAACTATTCTCTTGGAATCCCAGCTTGTGTAAGAGATCTCTAAACCAAGAGTGAAATTCTGGACACTGAAAAAGACTGCAAAGATAAGCAAGTTGTCTAATTCTTCTAAATTTGGAAAAAGGGGGATACGCTGTAACCTGTAGTCAGCTATAATAGAGGCTAGCCACTTTGTCAACACTGTTGGTGCAGGGAATAGTCCAAAGGGTAAGGCAGAGAACTGATAGTGTGATCCAGATGTACAAAACCTTAAGAGACACCTGAAGTCTGGATGAATAGGGATGATAAGCATGTAAGCCCATTGTTAAAAGGAAACCTGAAAGAGGAAGAAGAGGTAACTGTTGTGTAATAACATAATCTTGAATTAAGGTGCTATCAGAAAGATCTAGAATTGGTCTTCAAGCATTTTCTTTCTTTGACACTAGGAACATCCTTGAATAAAAACTCTTCTGCACTTGGAAAGTACAGGTGTAAACAAAATAGCCTGATCTGGAGGATGAGGAATGGCCTTCCTGGAAAGTTGGAATTTCCTCCTACTGCGATCTTTGAATGATATTTAGGATCCATTTGTCCAAAGCAATCTGTTTCTAAAGAGAAGAAATGAAGATTAAGACTTTCTGGAAGAAAAATTAGGCCAGGCTGGGATTGGGTTATTAGGTCACTTGAATAGTCTTTCAGATATATTAGACTATCCTTGGTTATGGGAGGTTAGAGACATATTTTTGGAACTCCTGTGACATACCTTCTTAAATGCTGTTTTCCTGAGTTCTGTTGAGGCTTTTCTGCCAAAAATGGAAGCAGAGAAAGAAAATCCCTGAGAAATTTTGCAAAATGAGAGCTGAAAAAATCTTAAGAGATTCAGTGGATCAGCTTGCCCATTTCACCATACTGTTTGATCACATCTGCAGTAGAGGGGCCAAACACTAAATTTATTTCCAAGGGAGAATTTAAAATCTCATTTTTAACATCATCGGAAAGGTTCTGAGAATGCAGCTAAGCAAATCTCCTTAAAACAGTACCAATGGCCATAGCCCTGGAAAAAGTATCAACAGTCATGCACACACTGCAAATAGTTTTATATAATATTATATAATAATTGTATATGATAAAATAGTTTTATATGTTTTATATAATAATTTTATATGCTATCTTACATTGTCATATTATTATAAACAGCCAATGAAAAGTTTCATTTTTTTCAAAAAATATTCAAAAGAGTAGACAAAGTTTTGCTTTGTCATGCGTACATCCTGTGTAATGAATTTAGTTAAGTTCTTTAAAATGGTAACACAAGGTGTTGACAATGGTCGTGCAATCCACACTGTGCACCCTGACCCCTTTTCCTTGACATTTGGTTTTCTGTTTTCCAGTTCATGAACCTAGACCTCTGGCTAACAACATCTGAGGATGACTGTAAATAGGGAGTTAGTATCAAGTTCCTTTGTGATAATCAAACCCTTCAACTAGAACTTATACTTGTTAATACCTGGTGCACTACAAATGGGCTCAAGTTAAATGCAAAAATGTGCAATGCTGTCACATTTAGTAGGCATCTCCTCCCCCCAGCATGCAGCATAGACAGTACCCCACCACAAAATAAGAATTGTTAGGGACCTTGGAACTTGGATCAATAATTCCTTCTCTTTTGTTCATCATTTAAAGATGGTAGTCAAGAAATCCTTCTATGTAGCACAGGGAATTGCCAAGGGAATATCACCAATAATCAGTCATAAGCCACTTATAGTACAATTCTGTTTGGGATGCACCTTACAGCACAGAAATTTTCAATAGTTGTTCATAATAACACAACAATGTAAGATACCATATAAATGAATATATAATCTCTATCATTACACTGAATACAAACTAAATATTTAACAACCATTTCAAAGCAGTGGACATCTTATAAGATTTTTTGATATCATAGCTTATTAGGTCAGTATGTGTTCCATGGCTTTGCAAATGAGACTTGTCAGGCTATTGAGCTTATAATTCCGTAGATCAGTGGTAGAAGCCATCCCTATGTAGTGGTATCACTACTGCTGCTGTGCATCAGACTTTAGAGACAAAGCATGTGGTTAAACTCAGAGTAAATAGTTTCAGGAGTGGTTCTGCCAGGGCTGTTTAGTACTGTTTATTAAACATCCAAGTGTATTATCGTGGCCCATAGAGGAAGTATTTTTGTTTTAGAAAACACCTTAATTTCATGTTATTTAGTAATAATGAGGGTTGCAGTTCAATTAATTCAAAGATAAATGGGCTTTGGATAATTATTTCTGGGGTAAATTTGCACTGAAGTTGTTTACTAGTATGTAGGCAATGTTTCTGGATCCGAGTAGGTGGTGCCATTTTGAATAAGTTCAGAATAATGTTGGGCATTATTTCTTAGTTTCCTAATATAGCTAAATAAAAATTTGTAACTGTCCTTAGCTTCTGCAACTAACATAAGTTCTTAGGCTGCTTTAGTCATAGATCTGATATTGTATTTGATATGATGGTGTTTAGACTACATGTATACTTTAAGAAGTTTTTTTTTTCTTTATTGCAGAATTTATTTATTTATTTTATTTATTTATGTTGCTGAATAACCAGGGTGTTTTTTTAAATATTCCATTATATTTGGATCTGGCTGGGACTACCAGTTCTGTACATTTATCTAATTAGTCATAGATTTCTTTTGTGAAGTTATTTGCTGTTGAAACATTAGGACTGAAGCAGTTATAACTGAATTTTAAAACATTAAAACATCTGAAAGCCTTGAATTCAGAGATATTAGTTAGAGGGTTTAGAGATTTTAAAGGTAAAAGTTAGTAGTTTGTGATCTGACTTAACCTGGAAAGGAAATATCAGGGAATAGTGCATGAAGACACTATATTAATAAGGACCGGGTCAAGAATACTATATATGATTAAAATGTGGTGATTTAATAACAGTGTTTCAAAAAAGAATATTATGTCATCTAGTGGGTTTATAAACAGTCTGGTTCAGGGAGTCTGTGTTTATTATATCCAGTCCAAATATAATCTTCCATACTTAATGTATTAGTTTCACTCCAGAAGTACTTCTCCTGGTCTTCTACTATATCACCTTTATTATCATTCAGTTTCCCTAAAGCTTTCTTTGGATTCTTTGCTAGCCTACTTTTACATTTTTTACTTCATTAACCAATATAATGTGACTCCTCAGTGTTTTTTTCCCTATTATCTTGGACTGCCACCTTAATTTAAGCTATTTGGGCATGGTCTGTTAGACATACTGGGTTTGTATCAAAAGACTTTGCTAATTAGCTGTGCTGTAATGATATATCCAGTCCATTCTTGCCCCACTATTGTGTCTCTTTGAAAAGAAAGTGTACTCCCTCTTGTTTAGGTAACACACAGGCCATATCTATCATTCCTAAATGTTGTTAAATATCTTTGCTTTTTGGTAACTGCTACCCTCCTTTGACTTTTCAAGACAAATCCTTTATCTCTGTCTACAGTCCAGTCACATTGGTTCCCCTTCACAAGATCGAATATATGAATACTCGAAATGCAGAAGCCTGAGCCCAAAATCCCAAGTATTCATATACTCGAAATTGTGAAGGGGCACAAAAGGAAAGAAAAAAACACTTTTTCTAAAGTTTTTGCAGGGGGTGCTGTACCCCCTGCACCCCCCCACACCCCCCTACTTAAATATACCAACTGCGAGATTGCACTACAGCAAAGGAGATGGAAATGTACCATTACGCACTATATGCATAAGCACACAACAGGACACTTTCCATTCCTCCACTGAAGTGCGGTCATGAAACCAGCGCATTAAGGAAGGAACAGTACAGGGGGACCCAGACCCCTACAAAAAGGTAAGTAAAACCCTTAATCTAATTTTTTACACTTCCCGTTCACAATTTCAAGTTACTGAAACTCGAGATTTTGAACTCGATCTTATGAGTTTCGAGCTTTCAGCAATTCGATCTTGTGAAGGGGAACCATCACATCATATAAGAAGAATCCTTTGCTGATAGCTAATTATTTAATTAGTAACTTCTTCTGATCTGTTTGTCTGGTTTGAGGTGCTATGTAGACACTTAACAATGTCACTCTTTGCCCTTGCCAGTTGCCTCTTGTCAAAACATATCTACCCAATGGATCATTTTGTGCATCTTCATCTGTCACCAGTACATTTCTGTATATTAAAATCAGCACCGCTTTTTTTCTGGCTCCCTTTTCTTCTGCTGAATAGTGTACCCTGAATCCCTCCTTGATTAACTCTTTATGTTCTTGTCTGTACCAACATATTCACTTATATGTCTACCTTTCTCGTGTATGCTAAAACATTGTTTATTTTGTATGGCTTTTAAGACCATTTACATTACATGACAGTTATTTTAGTGTCATATTCAGACCAGCACTTATTTCCCCACTATTCTATACCTCCCCATGTCATCAGTATTTGTTGTACACTAATAGAGCTTATTTCTTCATGTTGGCCATCTATTGCTTTCCTGCTCACTAAGCTCTACTGCCTTTTTTTCTTGAGATCACTTCCCAACCCAAACCCAAATTTATAAGTGCATTTTAGTTTTCTTTACCATATTGTACACACTATTAACCTTTAACATAAACAGAAATACATTAAGAATAAATATTGAAATGAGATCCCAAAAACTTTTTTCTTTCCTTCGTCATGAATTTGAGCCTCTGCACTATTACATCCCCACCACAATTTCTACCAGTTCAACACTTAAGTTTTGCATAGCCATCTGCTACTACAGTGCTATTTAAATTCACCATTTAGTGTATCCAGTAGAAGAACTTTTTTTTTCTTATAGCCTCACCTGTACTATATTGTTATCCACTATCACCCAACAGGCAACTTCATTCATTTTTGTATGTGTTGCCTTAACAATATTATGTTTAGACTGGTTTCTATTGATCTAAAAATAAAAATCTCCTACGCTAATATCATATCTAAGCTTAACTTTTATAACTTCTGTCTATATTTGTAAAATTTCTAACCACAATTTAAGTACAAAAAACCTTTGCTTTACATGTCTTGTTCCAGTACTGAGAGCTGGTTCAGTGCCGAAGACCGGCAGACATTTCCTTTATATCCTAGCAGCATTTTTACCCTTTCTACATTATACACTTATAGTTTCAGAGTTATTCTTTCAAGTAACTTTTTTTCCTGTGCATTCTTTCCTTCTTTCCTTCTTGCAGCATGGTTTGCAGGCATCATCTTTTGATACTGCTTTCCCAAATTTCCTTGGTTCCTGTAAGGCTTGCTCTGCTTCTATGAATGTTTTGACCTAGGTAGAATGACTTAAAATCTAGTCATTATCAGATGAATGGAAAACATTTATTTTTTTTTATTCTGGTGCCCAGATAATAGTCATTATCCACAAACATCATTGTCTTACTCATAAGCAAGTGTTTTCTCTTTCTCCACAGCATGGTCTGCATCTTTTCGTTGACAGAATAGTTCTGCAGCTCCAATAATATTGGTCTGGAGTTTCTTCTTGCTGTTTTTCAGGAATAGAATAGCTAGGAGCTCTATATATTATGATCTCTTTTCTGAATATTTCATTCCATCTATTTAACTGTTGCCTCATAAAAGCACTCATTGCTTTCCAGCCTCTTATGATTATCACTAAACTGAAGAGTGTATCTCCTGGCTTTGTCTTCCAGATCCCAAAGTTTGTCTCTTGTCTTTTCCCTGCTGCACTCCCATTTCACTCATTTTTTAGCTCCACCTTTACATTCTGATTTGCTGTTATTTCATCTGAATGACAGGTAAGGGTTTCCTCTGTTTCTTCCAGCCTTTTCTTATTTTTTCAGATATAGCCTTCTTTCATTCCATTTATCTTCACTTTTTTTGGAAGGGTGACATTTTTATTTCTTAGTTATCCTGAATTTCCTACCATGTTGCTTCTCAGATCTCAGGACAAATTCTTTTCTTCTGCCAACATTGTAACCTATTTTTTTCTTATGTTTCTTTCATTGTTTCGGCATCCAGGGTAAATGGGAACTTTTAATTATTAATAAATCAAATAATTCCCATAAAATATTGCTTTTTCTTGTGCTGTTTAATTATTGCTCATTCAGCTATTTTAGTGATGTCCAACTCCATACTGGAAATCCCATTAACATTTTTTTGCATTAATTGATTTGTTCTAAAGATAGTTGAAGCAATCTGGACACCTTTATTTTGCATTGCTCTCGTTTATTTTTCATATTCTGGAATCTTAGAATTTTATGTCACTAAGTGTACAATATACTGTACAGAGTTCTCTCCCCTATTAATGCTGCCTTTGAGTACTATTCATAAACATTGTTTGTCATAGAGTAGAATGGTTTACAACAGAACTGTATACTAATACCTTCCCTATACAAAATGCACCCCCTCCCCATTAGTCTCAGTGCACCATCTGCATATGAGCTGGTCTTGCTAGTGTAATGTACAGGACTGCAGCTGCATACAAACAGATGATGTACAGTTTTACTCTGTGGCAATCCCCCTTCCCCACAAATATGTTGCCCAAAATACAGAGATGAGGCGCATATCAGTGAAAAATGGGAAAAAATATAAAAACTCTACTGCATGGTAGGAGAAATGATCCTGGCAACAGATTTCCCTATGATGCAAGCAAACCTGTTAAAACAGCCATTTGTGCTCTGCCATTGGATAGTGATGCTGCCGAGGTCCCACCAGTGGGACCTCACACAACACCAGATCCCCTCATTAATTTATGAAGGTTATAACCATAGCTCCACTATCCTGCCTAAGAAGTAGAACAGTTTATGAATCACTCCTAAGAATGACTGTTATGTGCAGTGCAATAGGGAAAAGCAGCTTAATAAAGTGTAATATAACATCTGATGATGTCCATTTTCAACTAATGGGATGGGATCTGATCCTCGGATCTAGCTAAGCTGTTTTACTAGCTCATGCCTACCAACAAACTCTCAAGTTCCTTCATTACCCATAATGCACCACCCCTAACATCCCCCAGATCTCGTTTGCCGCTTTAGCGTTCAGATGTGGTCGCCTTCAGCTCTCAAGTTTGCAGTGAGAGATAAATTAATTTTTCATACTTTGTCTCTAAAAACTTCAGTGACAACTATTTCTTTAATATTTTATTTTTATTTTTCATATTAAGTTGTTTCTTCCATTCTCTTTTTTACTTTTTCAGTGTAAAACATTTCTACTTAGTTGGTAGACCTAACTCTAACTAATCTCTGTACTTACCATTGTTGGTATTTTCTTTTTATCTAAGAGTTTTTCTTGTAGTTCTCAAATACCATTTCTGATATTTTTCCTTTTCCTTTCTACCTATTTTAAAAAAAAAAGTTTACTTTAACTGTTCTCTCTTAACTACAAAAATGTCTGAGAAAGGTCCAGCAGGTTTTAAAAAATGTGACAAGTGTGGGCATAAGTTGCCTTTGTCTGATGCCTACAATCGTTGTGTGAATTATTTAAGACCAGAACACTTAACGACAGGAATGCAGTATTTGTCACAGGTTCAATGCCCGAACTTTAGCTGACAAGAAAAATTAGCTGATTTTAAAAGGGTTACTATCATCTTCTTTGTTGAAAGCTATTACTGGCATTCAGTCCACCAAACATAAATCTAAAAACCCATCAAAAGGTTTAGATCCTTGGATTCTCCAGCCTCTATCTCTTCTGAACTAAGAAAAAAGAAAGGAAGACTGGATCCAAAGCTACGTCCAATCCAGCCATTATCAGATTTGACCTCTCATACTTCCGATCCGACCAAACATAATTTGGATCCTACATCTTCAGATCTGATGCTCTTTCCAAGGACTACCTGTTCACCAAGCCTGGATCTGGTTCCTTCCAGGATACCCTTTCCCTTTTTAGAGAGGCAGTCAAAATTGCAGTCCCTGCTATCCTCTCATTCCTCCAGGAATCTCGAGGAAACAGATGTGGAGAGGATGTTGAAGAAATTTTTCACAGAGCAAATTCAAAGGGAGATCTCATGGTTCCTACCCCTTTGGGTCAGGAAGTCAGTCCATCTACCACTCCAAAATCCAAAAAGGCAAAGCCAGCACTCACCATAGTCCTTGTTTGAATAAATGGATTTATTTAACAAAAGACAATATTATTTATCCTGCAATAGCAGTATAAAAAATCAGACCGGTTTCAGCAACAACTGCCTTCATCAGTGAATCTGTTTAACAAAAATAAATGCCAAACTTAAATACTCTATTTGTACACATATCCATTTCTTACTGGTTAGTTATAAATGCTCATTCAGTCTAGGTGAGAATAATCCACCTAGTCTGATAATCCAAGATCTTTCTTTTTTATCCAATATGCTATGTCATCCTGACTTGTGGGCTCTGTTCTATAGAATTTTATCTATTATAACAAAAGTAAATCTGGCAGTCAAATGCTTTTTTGTATGTTTATATAGTGCATTGGACATGCATTTATTTTTGATGTCACTCATATGTTCTGAAGTGCGAGTTTTAAAAGGACGGGATGTTTGGCCAATATAAAATGCAGAGCGTGTACATGTTGCAAGGTAAAAAATCCAATCAGAACTACAGTTTCCATAAACAAAAAATTTAAAAACTTTGGGAGTATTTCGAGTGATAAATTCCTTGGTCTTTCTAACATAGTTGCACTGTCAGCAATGTTCACAAGGTTGACTTTCTTTAAGAACCCCCCCCCCCAACAGTAGTCTGTTGTTCAGGATTGGATTTCTTTTAATAATGATTAAATAGATTGCCAAAAGATTTCCCTCTTCTGTAAGAAAATGAACATTTAGAAGGTATTAATTCACTTAAAGTGTTGTGTGACTGAAGTATATCCCAATGTCTTTCTACTATATTTTTGAAAAAAGGGGTATTTTGAACAAAACTGGTAAGCAACCTCAAAGTTTGTTTAGCAGCTATATTAGTTTTATAGTTTAACAGAGAAGATCTAACTGCTTAACAGAGTTGCAACCCTGTAAAATGACATTCTTATTATATCCCCTATCCACATATCTTTGAATTAACTCTGATGCTTGTCAGACATATTCATCATCTGAAGAGCAGATTCTTTGAATCTGCATAAATTGGGATACTGTTTATGGTGTACTCAACAAAGGTTTACTGAGTAAATGAGCTAGTGTGATTATGGTTTCATTATAAAAAAAATCTTGCCTTAAGTAAAATATTTTTTGGACATTTGTAGCTCTATGGTGGATTATTTCAACGTTCCTTCAAAGGAGAACACTTGGTATATCAGGAAAATTGAGCAAATTAGTATTATAATCCATTCGCTGTTCGGGACAGTTTAAAAAATACTATGTTTTGGCATATTTTGACACAATTTGGGACAATTTGAGAACATTTATGTTTTGATACACCTTAGATTCTGGATCCATTTGCAGACCTTCTCTCTCACCCTACAGGCATGGTTCACCCCAATATCTCAAATCTCAAACTAACAGCATGACTTTTCCAGTTCCTTTAATAGCCAGGCAATCAATGCTTTCTTCCCCTGTTTGTTCCATACTTTTATTTTCCCATAAACCTACTAGCAAACTCTACCAAAGTAAATATAAAGGGTTTGTTTATTGGGCAGAACAGACTCAGACAGACCCCTTCTCACCTCCGACTCTTTCTGTTCTAGAATTTTTGGTGAGTTTTTTAATGAAGGTGCTAGCTCATCAACTATTAAAGTTGAACTCAGAGCAATTACTTAACTTTCATGTGGGATTTCAAAATTCTTTATAACAACACAAAGCTTTCAGGTTATACACCCTTTCTCAATGCTTAATACAGGTTCATTAAAAACAACAGTTTAAATAGGAGTCATAGAGAATCACATGACACGCAGCCCAAGCATCATATGATCATCAATTAAAACAATACATTATATACATATAATAACATAAAATGTACAAAAAAACATATGGAATATATAATCATACATATCACTTTATCTTAGTACACTGTATTTTAGCCAATACAGGCTTTAAAGAAACAGCGGAATTCAGACCAGGTGGACTGTCAGCTGATAGTCTAATGATCCATTCAAACTCTCTTATTTCCAATAGATTTCCTATGTCACCTCCCCTAATGGATGCATAGATATTATCAATCACCCTAAATTTAAAATTATGATCTACACCATGCGTATTAATATGCCTAAATAAAGCATTGTTCTCGCATGCCCTTCTTATCTCAGATTTGTGCTCTGTTATACGCTCTTTTAACTTCCTAGTTGTTTTCCCAATGTAGAATGAAGAGCAGACTGTACAAGTTGCAAGATATACTACATTATTAGTAACACAAGTAGCCGATACATGAAAAGTGTAGATCCTGTGCGTTATCGGATGCACAAATATACTATTCCCATGCATGTCGTTGATGCCAACATTCATAATGTCACCACAACAACTACAGTTACTACATGGAAATGTACCTTTCTTCCTATTAGTACACCGACTCTGTGTTTCATCCCTAAAATCTTTATAGCACAACATGTTCTTTAATGTCTTCATATTCCTATATACAAACCGTGGTCTATCATCTAAAATTGCCCTAATCTCAGAAGATGCCATTAGGACTGTCCAATATTTATTTATAATACTCCTAACACTACGTGTCATAGTGTTATAAGATGTTATGTATCTAACTTTCCCTTCCTTGGAGGAGTCACAATGACCACCACCTACATATTCATTAGTTGACAAAAATATAGGTTTAAAGATAGTTCGTCTGTTTGTTATTACATTGGTCTTAATGTCTGTCAAGATGTCAGGTCTATATCCACTAGCTATAAATTCTTGATATGTCTCCTCCAATTGAATTAAAAAACATGAATCATCTGTAGTTAATCTACTTATTCTACCAAACTGTGCCATAACGACACTTCTGAAGACATGTGGGGCATGCATGCTGGAACCATGCAAATATCTCCCAGCATTAACCTCTTTTTTATATACACTTGTATTCACTATACCATCCCGAAACTCTATATTAACATCTAAAAAACTTATCAAATTATCAGAAAATTCCATTTTAAATTTCAAAAATCCAGTAGTATTATTTACTATGACACGTAGTGTTAGGAGTATTATAAATAAACATTGGAGAGTCCTAATGGCATCTTCTGAGATTAGGGGAATTTTAGGGACGAAATACAGAGTCGGTGTACTAATAGGAAGAAAGGTACATTTCCATGTAGTAACTGTAGTTGTTGTGGTGACATTATGAATGTTGGCATCAACGACATGCATGGGAATAGTATATTTGTGCATCCGATAACGCACAGGATCTACACTTTTCATGTATCGGCTACTTGTGTTACTAATAATGTAGTATACCTTGCAACTTGTACAGTCTGCTCTTCATTCTACATTGGGAAAACAACTAGGAAGTTAAAAGAGCGTATAACAGAGCACAAATCTGAGATAAGAAGGGCATGTGAGAACAATGCTTTATTTAGGCATATTAATGCGCATGGTGTAGATCATAATTTTAAATTTAGGGTGATTGATAATGTCTATGCATCCATTAGGGGAGGTGATATAGGAAATCTATTGGAAATAAGAGAGTTTGAATGGATCATTAGACTATCAGCTGACAGTCCACCTGGTCTGAATTCCGCTGTTTCTTTAAAGCCTGTATTGGCTAAGATACAGTGTACTAAGATAAAGTGATATGTATAATTATATATTCCATATGTTTTTTGTACATTTTATGTTATTATATGTATATAATGTATTGTTTTAATTGATGATCATATGATGCTTGGGCTGCGTGTCATGTGATTCTCTATGACTCCTATTTAAACTGTTGTTTTTAATGAACCTGTATTAAGCATTGAGAAAGGGTGTATAACCTGAAAGCTTTGTGTTGTTATAAAGGTCTTTTTTGCTCAACATTGTTGTTGTTCATTGGACTCATTGATACAGCTTTTTGTGCCTATATTTCAAAATTCTTCCCTGGCTTCCTCTAAACTCTGCAAAGCATTTTTGAAATGTTCTCTTCTGCTAAGTCCCCGCTTAAAGATCCCATGTCACCATGGAATTTAAATTTGATACTGCAGACCTTAATAAACTCTCTTTTTGAACCTGCAGATAAATGTTATCTTAAATTTTTGACCTGGAAAACTGTCTTTTTAGTAGCAATTACATCTGCTAAAAGAATTTCAGAACTTCAAGCATTATCTTCTAAGCCCCCATATTTGATTTTTTGTAAGGATAGTGTAACATTATGTACTAATGCTTCCTTCCTTCCTAAGGTGGTATCAGAATCTAACATTAACCAATAAATTAGCTTACCAGTATTTTTCCCAGAATATACAAATAAAGGGGAATATATACTGTACTTACTGGATGTTCATAGACAATTACATTTCTACTTAGACAGAGCAAAAGAAATTAGAAAAATGGATCATTTATTTGTTTTCTTTGCACATTATAAATTGGGTGAATCAGTTACAAAGGTAACTCTAGCTAGATTGCTGACAAATTGCATCTCCTTTATCTATAACAAATTGAATCTCCCCTTACCAAAACCATTAAAGGCTCGTTCAACCAGATCTATGGCAATTTCTGCTGCATTCCAGTCTAGTCAGTATATATGCAGCTGCAACTTGATCAAATGCTCTTACCTTTATCACTCATTACAAACTAGATTTGTTATTGAGGAGAACAGCAGCCTTTGGCTCAACCATACTCAGGAATATCCTTCCTTAGAGTCCACCCAGGAATTTAGGTAGCTGGGGACTCTGTCCTATTAATTGAGGAAAGCATGAAAATGGACAACATCAGATAAAGAAGTAACTTTCCATGCATGTTGTCCATTTTCATTTATCCTCAGCCCACCCACCACCCCCTATATGTTTCATAACTAACTTCTGGAGGAATGAGGGGCCTCAGGACACCTGTGTCCTTTGTACTGAATTCCAGTTATGGTCTCTGTTTTATAGGCTTCCTGCCAAGCTTAAACAAGATCTGAGGGATGTTAGGAGTGGTGCATTGTGGGTAGGAAAGGAGCTTGACTGTTTGTTGGTGGCCACGAGCTATTAAAATGGTCTAGCTGGATCCGAGTATCAGATCTGATCCCATTTGTTGAGGAAGAAATAAATGGGCAACACAGATGGAATGTTATGGTAAGTACATAACTTCTTTTTACTAAGCAACTACACAGAACTACATATTAATATATGATGTTATGTGATCCTATCTCGCCTACATTCTGACTGATGGGTTCGGAGCCGATCCTCGATGCCAAAGAGCGAAGTCTCTTATTGGCTGAGCTTATTATATCCCAGGATGCACCACTACCATTCCCCCAGATCTCGTTTGCCGCTAACCTGCGAAGACGTGGTCTCGAGCTGGCTGAGCTGAGTAGTTATTTTTTGACTAACTTTTCTGTCAGTTTTGCTGTTTTCTCTCAAAAAAAGCTGTTTTAACAGCTATTCTTACATTGTTGTGTGGTTGTTTTGAATTGGTTATAAAATTTTGTTGTGTGACTGGGTTGAGTTTGGTAGGCCCCCCTTCATCTAGGGCCTTCCCGGTTAATCAACCCTTCTATATTTGATATATAGTCAAAGGCTTTAACGTTTTGGTAGCTGTTTGTTCTTACAGGGTTTCCCTGTCATTTGTGATAACTGTAAGCCTATTCTTGGGGCACCAGTATTTGTATTCTTTCAGATTACTGCAATTCCCCCCCCATAATGTCTCAGAATCCTAGGCCTTCGGGCTTTAAAAAATGTGTAAAATGTAGTTTTAAAATGTCCATTACGGACGATCACTCGCTCTGTGTGTATTGCTTAGGGGCAAAACATTTATAGGAATCATGTAGCGTATGTCACGCGTTTTCCTCAAGGGTCCTCCAGGAGAGGAAAAATAAATTAATTCTCAAGGGATTAATTAAACCTTCTTTCGAAGAAGCTTTGGCATCCTCTCCATCACCGCCAAAAGAAAGGCGCCGGTTCCGACCAGTCCGTCGGATCCGACCGCTAAGAAACATAGGCAGGCTTCTCCGCTCCAAGGACTTCGGAGCCGAGGTCGGAACGGTCTGCCTCGATGCCACCAGTATCGACTCCTCTGGCTTCGGAGCCGATGGCTGGGGCATCGAGGCGGGTCACCTTCGGCTCCACTGCTCGGAGCCGACAAAGGTTGCCCGCTCAGACACTTCCTCCTCGGCCAAGTCCACCTTGGCACTGATGGAATCTGGTATGTGTATTCCGCGCCGATACTCATGTCCCCTAGCCCTTTGGGAACCCGCTCTGTTTCCTCTCGGTCTCGAGGATGTCAGATTCTGATATAGACAGGGTGCTCCAAAGACTGTTCCAGTCCCCAGTCTTCCAAAATTTGTTTCGTTCCGACCCAGTTGGCAGCCGATGACCTTGGCCCACCCATTGCCATTCCTCCTCCGACTGCTTCCTCCCGTCGAGCAGGTGCTGTTGGAGCCGGTGGAGATCTCAGGGTCGGCTCCGACCCTTACTCCAACCCGGCCTTCGGGTCCGTGGACTTCTTCGGCTGGACCCGGGGTGATGTTTCGGGACCTATGCTAGCCTCCCCTCGGTGCGGGACTGGCTATCACGGCTCTGGGGACCGGACACTCACAGGATTCTGGGGTCCGCAGAGCCATGAGGAGTGCCTTGGCCAAGTCCTTCGCCATCTCTCCGGCTTTACCGGCACCTTCCCTGGGCGTGGAGACTGGGTCTTTGGCAGTTCCCCTGTCCGTAGTCAGCGGAGCCCGGGCCTGAGGTTACCCCAGTGGGGTTCCCATCCTCCTGAGGGTTCTTCGAGTTGTCTTCGAGGAACCCCCAAGGAAGAGATCGTGCAAGAGGAAGCACGTGGACTCCCCGAGTCTATTACATCAGATACTGATCTGGATGATGCAGAGGGGTCCTCGGATGATGTCTCATTTGCAGACATCTTAGAGATCCTCAAACAACGAGGCGGCTGGATATCCAAACCCTCTGCTGACGCAGTCAGTGCTCCTCAAGGCCTTTGGGGCTCAGCCCTCCGCCTCCTGGGTGTCTCGACGAGCTTCTGGATTTAGTTTGTCGGCATGGGAACATCCAGATACCGTGGAACCAGTCCCTTCTCGTCCAAATAAATTTTTGTCTGCTCCCCCCGAGAAGGAGTTCCTCACTAAAGGCGTGGCTGTAAATGCCATGGTGGTGGCATCTGCTACACAACAGGACGTGGCAGAGGCTTCAACGTCCGTCCATCCTCCTAATAAGGAGTCTAGGAGTATGGACAGTGGGGGAAGCGCACCCTGACTTCAGCGGCCTTTACTTTAAGGTCTCTGAATTATTTGGCACATTTTACCAGGCTTCAGAGGGATCTGGTCAAGGAGTTGTCAGATTCGGTAACCTACCTGAGCAGCTAGCCCAGTCGGTTAGCTCTCAGTTGGCTATCCCAATTTCTAACTCGTCCATGAGGCTCATTTCACGGAGACAAGCCTGGTGTCAGTTGGAGGCCTTCAAGTCTTCCTCCTTTGATGGGTCCTCATTGTTTGGACCCAAGGTTAAAGACACCCTGAGCAAGAGGGAAAAACTTTATCTGCATTCCACTCCTTTCGGCCTTACCCCAAGGCTAAAGGAGGTGGGAAAATGTGGTTCCAAGTCTCGCAAGTTTTTCTCCCAACAGCAGGAAGATTCCTTCCAGAGGCAGAGGACGGGAAATTTTTCAGGGAGACGCCGTCCCAGAGCTGGAGACCTGGCTCTTCAGCCTCCCACACGCCATGAGGGATTGCCCGCTGTGCTGCTCCGAGCCAGTCGGGTGTCATTTTGCCAAGCACCTAAAAGCCTGGGAGTCAATCACTCAGGACAGATGGGTGCCGGATCATTGCGGAGGTTACACCATCCCATTCACATACTGGCCCAAAAGAATCCCGGACCCACCACCCAGTCAAAGGGAAATGGCAGCCGCAGAAGCTTTAAAGCTGCTAGAAAGGAGTCATCCAACCGGTCCCCACAGACCAGATCGGATCAGGAAATTACTCCAGGTTCTTTTAGTGCCAAAAGACAGGGGACCTGAGACCAATATTGGATCTCAGCAGACTGAACCAATCAAATCCAAATTCGAATGGTCACGTTACAATCCATTCTCCCATTGTTGGAGAAGGATGTTTGGATGTGCTCCATAGACCTCAAGGACGCCTATTATCACATACCGATACATCAGGCGTCCAGGAGGTATCTGCGCCCAGCCTGGGAGTCAGTCATTACCAATTTGGCTGCCTGCCCTTTGGTCTCACCACAGCCCCTAGGGTGTTCACCAAGTGTTTGGCAGTAGTGACGGCTCACCTGAGAAGTCTTGGATTCCAAGTGTTTCCCTATCTCGACGACTGGCTCCTGACTGCCACCACCAGGCATCTACTAATGGACAACCTCAAAGCCACCATCTCCCTGGGGATTACTTTCAATTGGTCAAAATCTGTCTTGCTGCCCTCTCAACGCATAAAGTTTATAGGAGCAGAGATAGACTCAAGATTGATGCGTCTTTCTTCCAAAGGATCCAAACTTTACAGGGCCAAGTTCAAGCTCTGATCTCGAGATCCAAAGCCCCAGCCAGGATGGTTCTACAAGTTTTAGGCTCAATGTCTGCCACAGTTCTTTTAGTTCCTCTGGCAAGATTACACATGAGGATTCTTCAGTGGCTCTTGTCAACTCAATGGTCCTTTCAGGATCTTCCCCTCAATCATCACATCATGATTACGGAAATATGCAAAAGGGACCTTCGCTGGTGGCTTCAGACATCAAATTTGAATCAAGGAAAACCCTTTGTTCTCCCTCTCCAGTGGTTACCCTGACGACAGATGCCTCCCAGATAGGGTGGGGGCATTGTCTGGGCAGGCTAGTTCAGGGCTCCTGGCTAAGCTCTTCTCCACATCAACGTGTTGGAGATGAGGGCTGTACTTCTATCCCTACAAGCCTTACACAAGTTTCTTCCTCAGGGCATCATCGCCATCCACACAGACAACATGTCGGTGGTTTGGTATCTGAACAAGCAAGGAGGGACCAGATCATAGCCCCTTTGCAGAGAGGGCATGAGAGTGTGGGAATGGGCTGTAGCTACCAACCGCTTACCCACATCCCGGAAAGTCAAATATATTGGCAGACAAATTGAGCAGGACAATTCTCTCCTCACGAGTGGTCTCTAAACCACACAGTAGCAGCTCAGGTTTTCAGGAGATGGGATTTGCAACTCCATTAAACGCCAAGTGCCAAAGGTACTTCTCCTTGATCCCACATCAGGGAGTACCAGCCATGGATGCTCTAGCACAACCTTGGCCAACAGGGCTACTTTATGCCTTTCCTCCAATTCCGCTTCTTCCCAGAGTTATTCAAAAGCTTCTCAACTGGGGTCTTCAATGATACTGATTGCCCCATACTGGCCTCGCAGGTATGGTTTCCTACCTGAAGAAGCATGCAGTGGACGATCCGTGGACTTTAGACCTAATTCGGACTTGTTAATCCATCAGTCGGGACATCGGCATCAGTCCCTTCAATCTTTGAAATTGACAGCTTGGCTCCTCCGCACTTTAGTTAGAAGGCACACATTAGACCCGAAGTTGTTCACATTTTATCTTCGCCCACAAACCCACCACTAACAAATTGTACCTTAGTAAGTGGAAGAGGTTTGCTATCTGGGCTCAACTCAAGGGCTTAGACCCTATCACTGCTCCTGTCCCAGAGGTCTTGAAATTCTTAACATCCCTGTTTAATCAGGGATCTTCTGTCTCAACTATTAAAGTCCAACTCTATCTCTAAATTCCACGAATCCTTGGATCCTCCTTTGATGAGCAGCAGACTATGCAAAACTTTCATTAAAGGTGCGAGCCTATTAAGACCCCCAATTTTTCATCCTGCACCTCCGTGGGATCTTGATTTGGTGATTAACATCTCCCCTTCGAACCGGCTGCTACATGCGAGTTAAAATATCTGTCTTGGAAAACTGCCTTCTTAGTTGCAATTACTTCTGCAAGAAGAGTTTCAGAGCTTCAAGCTCTGTCTATTAAGCCACCGTACTTGATTTTCCACAAGGATAGAGTATCACTTAGGCCTAATCCATCCTTTGTCCCAAAGGTCTGTTCTAGTTTCTGCCTACAACAATCTCTAGAGCTACCAGTTTTCTTCCCAAAATTCTCCAATGAAGCAGAATACACTCTTCATAAATTGGATGTTCACAGGCAATTACGCTTCTATTTAGACAGGACTCAGCAACTTCGTAAGTCAGACCAGTTGTTTGTGTCCTTCTCAGATAATAAACTGGGCCAAACCATCACAAAAGCTACTATCTCAAAATGGATCAGAGATTGCATAACTCAGGCTTATTCTTCTTTAAATAAGCAACTTACAACTTCTATCAAAGCTCATTCTACCAGAGCTATGGCTACTTCTATAGCTTTTCATTCCACTACTTGGTCCAATCACACTTTCATTTCCCACTACAAATTGGATGTGGCATCTAAAGGACGAGCATCATTTGGTTCCACGGTACTCAGGAGTGTTTTCCAGTGAGCCACCCAGGATTCAGGTGCTAGGACGCTGTCCCATCAGTCAGAATGTAGGCGAGATAGGATCACATAACATCTTTTAGTTATGTACTCACCATAACTTCAGATGTTTGGGATCCATCTCACCCTCCTTCCCCTGCCTTGGAGATCAGAAGAGATTGAACGGTTTTGAGTTCTACTGTTTTATCTTGTTTCATCTGACGATGTTATATAAGCAGGGTATGCATGTGTGCATGTATGGACAAACTAGATCTGGGGAATGGTAGTGGTGCATCCTGGGATATAATAAGCTCAGCCAATAAGAGACTGGCATAACCCATCAGTCAGAATGTAGGCGAGATGGATCCCAAACATCTGAAGTTATGGTGAGTACATAACTAAAAGTTAGTCTCTACTAAGCTGTTTTTACACAATACACTGTGTATAGCAGTTACACTACATGGAATGCCTTCTCATATTTAGCACAGGAGTACATAGTTCAGTGTTGCGTACTGTATATTCCCATGCATCATTCAACAGTTAGATCTTCTGCATGCTGCCATTAAATACCACAGTTCATATCTATGAGTCTCAGTACTTAAAGGCAGCTTATGAAACATAGGGTGCACAATGCATGTCTTCATCAGTGTATTACATCTATGAATAGCTGGGCCCATCTTTCCATTTTCAGCAATAATATGTAAAATTCAAATGAACAGAGTATGGAGAAAAGTTCCACTTCAAACTTTACTGTCAATGAGTCCACAATATAAAAAAATATATATATGTAGGAATATACAGGGAGTAATGTGATAATGTATGAAAAATGTACAGCTATGAAGATTAAGCTTTTGAAAACATTCATATATACAATATTTACACAGTATCACATATAGCTTGATTTTCTTGTATATTAACTAAACAAAAACTAGAGAATTAGAGTGCTGTTCATATTATTACAGTAAATATAGATACAAGTTCATGATATATTCAGAGATTATCAAATGTAACAACAATTGAGTTGGTGTTCTGCTTCGTAAATGTAAGCATACAAAACATGTACAGCGAGTGTGGTGTCTTGATATATGATACATGTTAGAGTATACAGACAACCATTATGTATTTGGTGCTGCTTGTTGCTAGAGGATGTCAGATGTGGTAAAAGAAAGGCAAACAGATATAGTAAAACGGGGGATTGGGGAGGGGTTAAAGATTAACACACACACACACACACATATATATTTATATATATATATATTTGTTTATTATTTATTTATTGACTGACATTTGATTACCGGGAAAGTCCGACTAGGTAGAAGCCCATTTTCAGTGGAGGTCTGGAGAGAAAAGCTAGGATATTATTAGAAAATATTTTAAGAATAATAATTTTATAATCTTCAAAAATAAAGCAAAAACATCTGCAGTTTAAATAATTATAAGAAATTAGATATAATGTAATATAAAAATATTGGTTAAAAATCGATAAAAGTTATATGACAATCATTTAATATTTAGAGAAATTTTAGACAGTTTGTAGAGAAATTAAAGGTAAGTTAGTCTAATACAAACATGAATTGCAATATGAAGTAAGAGAAAACAGGTTTACGTTATATTTAGAGAGAAAGTCAAGGAAAAGAATTTGATAGAAGTAAGGAAGTAAGTGAAGATGAGAGAGAGTTAGGAGGTATAAGGAATGAAAAGGTACTTGTTCACATTTAGGGATATAGTTTATCCTGGTTTTGAGCAAGAACAGAGCCAGAGTTTAGCTAGGAAGTCTTTGGTTTTGAAAGATGGAAGGGAGGGCATTGACCCAATGGTAAATTTTTAAGATCCTAGTTAACAGAAATACTGTGTAATAAAATCAAGTGTTTGTCTGTTATTTACATTCGAGACTTTCTGCTCATAAAACCAACTTTTTCTAAGTGTTTGAGATACTGCATTGTCTTATTGAATCTACTTTATGCATCAAATGGCAGACTTCCCAAAGCCTGTCATATCAATCTTACTATCCTGCTGACTGATGTTATATCTAGAAAGTATTGTATAGTATAGTTTCAAGACATTGTCCACCTGTGCTGCATTATATGGAACCTATGCCCCAACACTCCTGATCTGTATGTATACTGCCTCTGAGATTGCACCATCTTGAACAAAGGGGCATACATTTATTTTAACTTACTTTAGCGTTGGTGTGACCTCAGAGGTAGTATAGTTCTTTTGTGCTGAAACTTTCCACTGACCATCTAGCTTATTCTACCCAGCCACCTTGTGAGTTTTTTCATTCTCTGGGTGATAGCCTTATGGTCTGTTCATTCCACAAGGCAAGAACCAGAGTGGGAGCTGTCATTTTTATGGCAGGACGTTGATTTTTCTGTATATATCGTACATTCCTGCACATGCTTATTTTGGGGTTTTGGGATAGCATGCAGTGGGCTTGTGCTGTACTGTCCACATCTCTGAGAGTGATGCAACCAAAATTCTGCCCCTTTACAGGCAGCACATTTGCATAATCCTGGATTCCACTACAAATTCAACCCCCAAGCATATTCCTGGTCCTGCACTCCCAACCTTTCCCTCTGAGGAGGAACAAGCAGGCTCCGCCTGTTTATTGCCCACCTCCCACACTAGCTACAACAAGTGCCCAAGCTGCTAATCAGTCACAGTTTACTTGAGTTGTCCTTAAGGGTTAGCCCACTACACCAAAAGAGGTAGTATATTTAGAGGTTGGGGACATAAGCTCACAGTCCTTACACTGATGGGGTGCAAAGGGCATAGCCCCAAATGCAAAAACATATATATTTAGATTTTAAGTAGCTTAGTATTCTGAAATGATCTAACTGGCAGCAATGGGGCTGTACCTGGTAGATTGTGGATACTATATTAAGTAAGGTTTCCCTGGAAGATTGTAGACAGAATATTACTTTGATTTTATTAAGCAGACTCATCTTATTTATGAAAGGCATGACAAATATCAAAAAGGGGTGATCAAGCTTACACAAGTTTTCTTTTGAGGTGTTTCTTCTCATGATATTTATGAAGCTGCAGCCTGGAAAGACATCTGCACTGTTTTGCATTACTGTAAGTTAGTTTCACAGCCTAAAGGTAGCCAACATTTTGCAAAAAAAAAAGTAGTTCTCTGTGAGTTATTTTGACATCCTTTTAACTCCCCAGATAAATCTGGGTACTTAATCACTAAGATACTACCCATAGGTTATTGACTTGTAATACTTATCCTTGAAAAAAGGTACTATAAATGAGTGAGTTCAGTTTCACCTTAAGAGTAGATCATCAAAAGACAACATTGCAACAATCAAATATCCTAGTCATAATAAACTCATACAGATCAAATCTGATAATAGTTCTACACGGGTTGTTATTGTTACATACCTGTTTTTTGCTGTTAATACAAAGTTTACAGACTTGGCTCAGAGCCAGGGTTTTTTTTCACTTTCTGTCATATTTTAGAATACTTCTGAAGATGAAGGATATCTCATCGTCAATGAAGTGAAGACACATGCCAGCATTAGTTTAAATAAAGACAATGCTGTCAAGTGTGGAACGTGAGAGACAGGTGAAAGATTTACTCTGGGTCCAACACCTACTACTGGGAGATTTTCTGCGAAGACTCGAGAGTTAAAGAATAAAAAATAGTTGTACATTATTGGCTGGTTACATGAAAAGGTAACAAGCAGAACCTAGTATGGTGGTTACTGACTGCAGTGGGTTGTACATGTGACTGCTTGCCTAAAAGATAATTTTGAGCATTCTATGCTCTATACACATTTTACTGACTCTTAAGTGATCTGAAGCAGCTGTTCTGACGTGTATGGCTTTGTTTTGCAGCCATTATGTTGTGCTCCATGGTTTGCATTCACAGATGCAATTTTTCCTGACTGGCTAAATTAATGATCCCCTTGAAGTCAGTAGAGAGTTGAAGGGAGATTACTGAGTCAGAAACTCCTAATGAAGGATTTTGTTCTGACTAGACAGGTGGTGTGGAAGAGGGAAGTTAGAGAAGAATGAAGACTAAAGATTTGCACTCCCACTCAGTTGCTGTGTCTCATTACTGGTGCTTCATTGTTGAGGCCATCTTTACAGTTGGTATACACTTAGGTTTTCATACAGCAGAGTATTGTTCTCCTTAATCCTGGGTGGTCTCCTTCCAGGCCAGTACTGTGTGCATGTGTGTGCGTGTGTATGTGTGTGCGTGTGTGTGTGTGTGTGTGTGTGTGTGTGTGTGTGTGTGTGTGTGTGTGTGTGTGTGTGTGTGTGTGTGTGTGTGTGTGTGTGTGCGTGTGCGTGTATGTGTGTGTGTGTGTGTGTGTGTGTGTGTGTGTGTGTGTGTGTGTGTGTGTGTGTGTGTGTGTGTGTGTTTTGATGGACAGCTGCTGCTGTTTACTTGCACATTATTTAGGTGCTTTAGGAAAGCCTGCCATAGAAGTTTGATTGTGCCTGCTTCTCTTGGAATTCAGTGCAGGCATTCTGGAGCTGTTGAATGGTACAACAGCTCAGTGATGGCAACTACACGGGTTTATATGTTTGTCTTTATAACTGTATCCCTGATCTTGTTGCTGCAAGTGAGCCATGGTATAATTTCAGTTCTGCCCATTGTGCAAGGCAGTGTGAAAGATGGAAAATTGGTGGAGCTGGAGCTGTATATACCATCTAGGAGATAAACTGACACTGACTCTGCATTTTTCCAGGTACCAGCTGCATATCTGCAGTGGGAAGACATGTTATTTATACAGGGAGGCATCCATTCCAGTGATGCTTTCTGGGTGGTCAACAGGCTGCCTTGTCTGATCACCTAGATGACTTTTTTTCATGCAATTGTAAACTCAATTCTTTGTGGACATTGTGATCCCTATTAAGAAGGAGATATTCAGTGTAGCATGAAGTGGGCTTTCAGATGTCCTTGACGGAGACATGTCACACTGGACATAATGTGTGTTTTTGATGACCCTAACTTTGTAGCTCACAAGCAGACCCTTCAAGTATTCTGTGCCACTACTTCAGTCCTAGACCCACGCCAGTTTAGACTGCTTATGTCCTGCTTAGATGTCCTCAGACTTTCCATTTTCAGAACTACATAGTCTTTTTTGAGGTGGATGTATTTCCATCTCTTTTCAAGAATTCCACCTTGGATCTAGGCATTCTGGAGAGCTACCATCTTATCTCTAATCTTACCCTTATTGAGATGTTATCGAGAAAGTAGTGTGTAATCCGAAAATTTGATTTTCCAGTCTAACAGGCTGTAGGCTCATTCCTAACACAAGCTCTGAGTTTGATATAATACTGGCATGATATTTTTCTAGTGACATGGAATAACAGGTTCTAGTCTATGTTAGCTCTCCTTCAACTGTCCACTGTGTTCTATATGGCCACAGATCTGATCATTTTGGAACAATTGAAAACATACTGTAGATTTCTGGCATTGTTGTAGATTGGTTTGCATCCTACCTCTATGGGTGGACATAGAGGATAGTAACTGCAGTTAAGTCATCACCCTAATATCTCAGTTGTGAAGGCTCACAGGACTCCATTTTTGGTGCAGTTATATCTACCCTGTACATACCTATATGCTTCCACTTGGTGACTCAGTGCTTTAGAGAGGTTAACATTTTCACAGATGTGCTGTTGACACCCAGCTCTGCTTCTGTTAGGAACATATACACTACACATTATAAGAAATGCTGTAATGGCTCCCAAAGGTGCATAAAAATAGCTGTCCAGCAGAAGTGCCACCAACCACTTGCATAGCAAAGGAACCATAAATAAAAACACATGAAAACCCACAAAATTTATTAAAATAAAATAAATAATGTAAGTGTTTTCATGTCTAGTAAACATCACTAAGACCTGAGACTTTATCAGACTGATTGCCTGAGGATTTATTTTCCGTGTTGTAATTCTGGTACAAAGACTTACATTTCTGTGAATTTGTGCTCAGTAGCAGAGCTGATATAACAGAGCTAAATACCTGACTGCATTTGATTCTATAACCATCTGGATATACCAAGCTGATATAAGTATACTTTTTTACACTTGATCTGTTTCAGTAATAGTTAACAAAACTGTATTGCATTTTGTTATTTGCTTCATTGTTTATTGCTGGCATCTGTCTGTTTGCAGTTTTCTGCATTTTTTTTTCTCACCATCCCAACCAAGTATTGTTTTAATGTTAAACATTGTCACTTTGGAATTGCCGCCCCTGCTGTAAATTTGATTTTGTCACTCCTTCCATTCCCATCTCATTTGCTCACTCATCTGAGTACAGTGAGATAATTTGGGAAGGACTACCCCCTTGCTTCTTTGATTTTGTACATTCCTCCTAGTCCCATCTCATCAGCTCAGACTACTGAGTACAAAGAGAGCATTTGGGAAGGCCAACCCCTTAGTTTCTTAATCTTCAACTATCTTCTGTTTCCTCCCTCTCCACCTAAATAAAAAAATATTGTGCTCTTCCTACTTTATTTCCTTACTTTTGCTTTGTTGTGTGCTTGTGCTCTTAAGTGTTCAAGTGCTTTTATTCTACTGCATTTATTACTGCTTGTTAGTAGCCTGATTAAATGTATCTGTTATTCTAAGCATCTTAGTTTTGGTTTTAGCACTTGTGCTTCAGGCTAGTTACTTTACATTTAAGAAGGTTTTTGTGGTCTACACATCTGTGGACAAACTCTTATCAAAACCCTCTCTCCATAAGTCCACCCAGGTATATGGCACACTATGTCTGGACAATTCTCATCAGTTTCTCCTGCCAGCCTGGTTGACATGGACATACTGAGATAGTGTAGCAACTGCCTCATGTTTACTGACAGCCCTCTTCTCCTAGCACATAATTCTTCTACTTGTGAGAAATGCATCTACATCAGTAACCTGGAATCCGTGCTCTCTCGGGTCACAGTCAGTACTCATGACAAAGAGGAGATTGCCAACACAAACACCACACCACTCACATCACAAAGCCAGTACAAGACACACCCACGTATGCAGCGGTCCTCAATAACAACTTACCTAAACAGCAGAAACCTCCAAAACACACACACAAACATATCACACACAACACCAAATGCATCACATACAGCAGACAACACACCAGTGTCCCACAAAAACAGCCCATAAGGCAAAACAATTAAACTAACACAGCCCACAAGGTATAACAATAAATCAAACATACATTGGTGGCTCAGTTGTGAGACACACCAATGTCTCCCTCACCAGGTTTCACAAGGAGAAGGTTAAGGTCAGTTGTCTGTCTGGTACCAAAATCCGCCACATCATATACGCACTTAAGTCTCTCCACAACAAGTACAAGTATGACTGTCATTGTCGATGTTGTTAAATGACTTGAGACGTACCTCCCTGAACTATATTAAGAGAGACATGATTGAGCTCTCAGAGTACATGTCCCAAGCAGGTATGACCCTAGCCCTAAGCAGCATCCTACCTTCAACAAGAATGATACCACAATACCAACAAAACATAATTGACTTCAACAATTGGCTTAGTTTCTGGTGTCATTCCAAGGGGATCCAGTAACTGTCTGCCTGGGATGACATGGCTGACAGTCTTCGATGCTTTTCCAGAGATGTCCTACACCTGTCAACCCTGGAATTCTGGATCCTGGCCAAGAATCTTGCCTCCCCCATTGTGCTTTTTTTAGGGAATGTCCCAAAGACAAATCTTCCAACATAAAACATCTGTCAAAAAGCAAAATGAAGGTCATGCTGCTTAATGCTAGGAGCCCTAACCTGGAAATGCACTCACTGGAGGCTCGCCTCGCACTGGAAGATGCCAACATCTGTACAGTCATGGAAACTTGGTTCAGTGCTGCACAGAGCACTCCTTCTTACCAGGTTATACCTCATTCCATGCATTCCGACCCCAAAATGAGGTTGGGAAGCCTAAGGGTGGTGGAGTTTCTATCTTCATTAAGGACAGGCACACCTCCAGACTGGTTTGCCAGCATGATGGACTTGAACTACTCCAGGGTCACCTAACAGTTGGCAAGACACCCATCCAAGTTATAGCCATGACTCAAGACACCAATTCCTCCTACCTGGATCTACTTGACTCCATCAAGGTACCCCCTAACACCCTGATCCTTGGCAACTTCAGTTACCCCACCATAGACTGGATGAGCTATTCCTGCACTAATGCACTCACCCAATGATTCCTTGACTTCATCAGTTCTAATGCACTAGACCAGCTTGTCTCATCCCCCACAAATGGAGATGACATTTTGGCCTTGGTTCTCACCAACATGGTGACTGCTGCACCACTCCCATAGTATGTTCTTCCCTGGTGAGATCAGAGCATTGGTCTGTCTCATTCAAAGTTCTATCCCACCCAATGCCCAAACAGCCATAATCAGGCTAAAAAACTTCTCAAAAGCTGACTACAACCTCCTAAGGGAGGGTATCAGTAGCTTCACACCACTGTTCCCCCTCAGAGGATGCAGACAACTATTCTGAACAGTACGACAGTGCAGTATGCAAGCACCTGGACATCTACATGGACTCAGCCATAGTCAACAGAACTAAAACCCAATGAAAAACAAACCTGTCTGTTGAACATCTTCTATCAACAGGCTTTAAACAAAAGGAAGAGACTGATGTCCAAGTGGAAAAAGGAACAAATTCCAATTTGGAAAAACTCCCCCCTTAGCCTCAACAAGCAAATTAGATCACTAGTGAAAACCCCCAAAGCCAGTCATGAATCTAAACTATCCTCTGAAACAAATGGAAACCACAAAGCCTTCTTCAGTTATACCAGGAACCCCCATGGCAAAGCCCAATTATGTTCCGAATTAATACTTAATAGTACCACTTACACTGATCCTGTTGACTTAGCCAACCTGCTAGTAGATAGGTTCAGCACAAACCTCACCCGCCTTTCCCCGCAAAGGCCCTTTTGACATGCCTGATACTTGGCTCACACCTCACATCTCCATAGATCAAGTGTTAAAGGCCCTATCCAAGACAAAGAACACAGCTTCCATGAGACCTGATGGTATCCCAGGCTGTATTCTGCACCATCTCCAGCAAGAACTAGCTTTGCCATTGAGCACCCTATTCAAGCTTCATTCCAGCAGAGTGAAGAACTGCCATTGTCATCCCATTGCACAAACGTGGTGCCACTACTGACCCTGGAAATTATCACCCCATTAGCTTGACAGGTCTGATCTGTAAATCCATGGAGTGTATTATTATTATGGATCTCATAAACAAAGACATAGGCAATCTCCAAGCACTTGACCCTACCCAGTTCAGATTCATCAAGGGAATATCTTGCCTGTTGAACCTGGTTGACTTCTGTGAAACTTTCGCCAAGGCCCTGGATGAGCAAAAGTCAGTACATACAGGTTACCTTGACTTAGCCAAGGCCTTTGACACAATCACGCATTTGGGCATCATTGAAAACCTAACATAACTTGGCATAAATCCCTATTTCATCAGGTGGGTTGCCAGCTGGCTCACTGACAGGACCCACAAGGTCAAAATAGGCGCCTCCACCTCCGATAGTGTACCTGTCACCAGTGGAGTTCCCCAGGGAATTTTTCCTGGGACTCCTACGGTTTGGCATCTACTTCTCAGAGGTCCAGGCAAAGACAAAAGGCCTGTTGCTGACCATGTTTGTGGATGACTGTAAGTTGGGTGCCGTCATTGACTCTCCAAATGGTGTTAACATACTGAAAGAGGGTCTCACAGCAACTAATGACTGGTGCCAAAGTCATGGCCTCAAGTAAAATACAAAAAAATTTTTCATCATACCATTCATCAAAGACACGTCCCCTACTAATTAACACATCAATGGCAACCCCCTAAGTACACAACCTGTGGTGAGAGACCTGGATACTGAGGTTGACAATAATCTCACATTCGACCATCATATAGCAGCAGTGGTCAGAAACGCCTTTTACTTGGTTCATCTCATAAGTAAAGGATTGCATCCAGAAAAAAGGGAGGTTATTACCTCTCTATACTCCTCCTTCATTAGACCAATAATTGAGTATAGCGCCTTGTTCGGTATGTACCTATCCAAAAATCTGCACCACCTGGAAAGGCCACAGGAATACCTCACAAAGAGAATTCATGGCCTACAACACCTGTCCTATGTGGACAGGTTCAAATCACTATCACTGTACTCGGTATCATACAGATTGCTCAGGGGTGATCTGTCTTGGACCCTGCCTTAGTAGAGATGCTCCACATTTGCAATTCTAACTCCTTGCACATTACTCGCTCACAAGGCCTGAATCTAATATATGACATCAACAAAATCTGCTGGAGAGACGGGTTTGTCTCCCAGAGGCTGTCCCATCTCTGGAATACACATCCCATACATGTCAAACGGAGTACCTCGCTGACCCTCTTCAAGTGCAACCTTGATGGGTGGATGGGAAACCACAGATTTGTCCCAGGGGTTCCACCTGTGTCCCTCATTGACAGGAGTGACAGGTGCTGACTGAGGTTTTTTTTGGGGGGGGGGTAAACGCTTAGCTAGCCTTGTACGGGCCCCAGGGCCATTAGCCTAGTAACCACCAATGAACCTATGAAACCTAATATTACACAATACTGCTTTTTCACCGTTTTCATTGGTTCACCCGATGATCACATGTTTAAATCTCAGACACCCTTAACTTCTTCAAATGATATTTAAAAATTGAATAATGGGTATAGACAAAAACAAGAAAATGCATTCGGTGTTATCTGCCATTTGTATTCCAAATACTCTAAATGGCCATTCCTACTTCTTCCTCTATCTAAAACCTTCACATGATCCAAAACACCAAAAATAAATGTCTTAAAGTTTCTATAATTTGTATTATGCTTGTATAGGGCATTGAGAGCATATTTGTTGTCAGTAGCCCTATTATGCCCTGAAATCCTCTCTCTTTCAACTGCCACACAGTCTTTCTCACATAAACATTATTTATAGGCCATACAAATTGCCTACTAAGCCATAAATTCAGAATTGGAAGTGAACAGCCCCAGTGGAGAATAAGTCCATGAGGAGTTTACACAAAAAAAATTTGGTCTGTTATTAATAATACTATATGTTGGACAATTATAACATTTAATAGTACTTTAATAAATTTAGAGTGTTTCCACACATTTTACTCATTTTTCCTTTTATTTGCAAGTGGTTGGTGGCATTTTTTTAGAGATATGGACTACACATGCACAAATGACTACTGGTTGTAAAGTATGCTTCCTTAAATATCTCCTGATGGCCCCTAAATGTATTTATTTATATATTCCAGTTTGATTACCGGGGAAGTCCACTGGGTCAACATGGCCCATTTTCAGTGGAGGCCCGGGGAGAAAAGCTCCGAGAATGCATTAAATCAGATTACTTACAGGATTTACAAGAAACACAAGCAAGGTTTTAGAATGAATTACAACAGTTTACAAATACAATTACAAGGAATACAAGACAGTACAGATTATAATTCTTATGGAACTGATTAGAATTAAGCTTTTTACATTAGCATAGGTAAGCAGTAACTTTTTGTAACTCTTTGAAACTGAGTGTTAAGGTTGTATAGATATTTACATGTATTGAGAAGTTACAGGAATTGAGATATAGTGGAGGTGCTTTATGGGCACGTATTAGAGAAGAAAGGAGCACTCTATATTTACAATATTTACAAGTTTTGTTGAGCAAGTATAGCTGTAGAAGTAGAATAATTAAGTAGAGGGCTAAAGCTGCAGGAGATTGAAGGGCAATTTGATAGAGCTGTAAGAATATGTGTGCAGGAGGAATATAGGGCTTATGTGTTAGTATGGGGAGACTCTTATGCTTGAAGTGATCAAGGATTAAGTAGGGAGGCGGCAGGGGCATTTCCATTTGGTAGACAGATGTTTATAAAGCAGGGCCTTGAAATTTTCAGAGTTTGGGGTAGTTCTTAGTGAGGAAGGAAGGGAATTCCATTTTTTGCCAAGAGCATAGGAGAGGAATAGTTGGCCAGCAGGATGCTTAGGTTTATGGATAGCAATTAGGTTCTGATGTTCAGATCTAAGGGCTCTATTGGGAATATAAGGTGGAAGGATATTAGTTAGAGCGAGCATTTTGTAGGCTGAAAAACAAGTGTGTGTGCTATAGAGAGTTGTAGGTAATCTAGATAGTTTGGTAGTTCTAGCCAGTTCAGGGCTTGTAGGGTAAGGCAGTGATGAGTGGAATTTTTGGATTTGGAGGCAAATTTAGAGATTTTATTTTAGCAGCTTTCTAGTTTTGAGGTAGTAGAGGAAGACAGGTTGGTTAGGAGAGCAGCACCATATAGTAAGGAAGGAAGAATAAAAGTAGTGGCCAGGGTGTGCCTATTTGTGTTGGAGAGAAAGTGATTGTTCCTATATAACATACCTAGCTTTTGGTGGGTTTTTTTTATGTTTTGTTGTACATGTATATCGAACTTTAGGTGTTCATCAACAATTATGCCGAGTAGTTTAGCTGAGGGGACGACTTCTATAGGTGTGTTGTTTGGCTAAGGATTTTAAAGTCGTTTTTATTGAAGGAGTGCTTCTTAGTTGGTGGGAATATAACAATCTTGGATTTGTTAGCATTAAGAAAGAGGTGGTTTTGGAGCATCCAGTTTTCAGTTTTTGAGAAGGCAGTTTGGGTTTTAGACAGCAATTCAGAGAGGTTTGAGGCAGAGCAGACTAGGGTTGAGTCATCCGCTTATTGAATGATTTTGGTGTCAGGAATAGCAGTGTGAAAGTTATTGATGAAGATGTTGAATAGTATAGGTCCGAGAATGGATCCCTGTGGGACGCCAGTTGGGGTTGATAAGAAGGAAGAGGTGGAGTTCTTCCATTTGATAGCCTGAGATCTGTCTGATAGATAGCTGGAGAACCAGGATAGAGTTTTAGGTGAGATGTGAAGGTTAGAGAGATGATAGAGAAGATGGTTGTGGGAGATAGTGTCAAAAGCCTTGGACAGATCAAGAAGAACAGTGGAAACTAGCTGCCCTGAATCTCGAGCTTGATTGACAGTATCTAAGAAATAGATTAGGGCAGTTATGGTGCTGTGGCCAGGGCAGAAGCCATGCTGAGTTGGTGTGAGGAGGTTATTTTGGGTCAGGAATGGCATAAGTTGGAGGTGGATGCACTTTTCAAGGATTTTAGATATAGGGGGGAGAGTAAGGCAATAGGGCGGAAGTTTGAGATGCTGGTATTTTTTCCTCCCTTATGGAGAGGGGGAATGAAGGCTGAGTGCCAGAGTGTGGGGACATAGGATTCTTTTGTTGATCTCTTTATAATGATACAGATTGGGAGAGCAATACCATCTGCGGCAAGTTTTAGATAGGATGAGGGGATGTTGTTGGGTGCATTAGAGCAGGGCTTGAGTTTTGATAGGAGTTTTTTTATGAGAGTTGTGGAGACAGGTTTAAGGTCGAACAGAGTTGGAAGGTAGTTTGGTGGGTTTGGGGGGGGAGGCGAAGGTTAGCTGGGTTATTGCTGGCAAAAGATTTTGTGAGGGCAGAGATGGTTTCGATGAAGAAAGAACTGAATTCAGAGCCTAGTTCAAGGTCAGTTTTACTTGGGTTGGGACAAGGATTTGTTTTTTTAGCATGGATGGAGAAGTGAGTTTATAGACTTCCAAAATTGTTTTGGATTATTATAGTTATTTGACTGGAGCTTAGTATAGTAGCTTTTTTGTCCTTCTTGATTAGCTGTTTTGCAAGGTTGTGGAGCTGTTTATAGTGAAGCAAGGTATTGGGTAGATTGTTTTTTTGGTGAAGTTTCCATAGTTTGTCCCTTTGGTGCATGGTTTGTTTGGTCACTTTGGAAAGCCATGGAGCTGTGTTATGTTTGATCCTTTTATTTCTTAGGGGGGTATGGAGTTTAAAGTGTCAAGGAAGACAGTGTTGAAATAGCCTATAGCTTTATTGAGGGGGAGGGAGTGTAGAATATGCCAGTTCATTTGTTTGAATATATTTGAAAAAGTACTGGGTTTGAAGTTGCAAAGGTTGCGATTTTGGATAAATTGATGCTGGTATGGGGAAGAGCTAGTGGAGCAATAAATGAAGGCTGGGAGATGGTCACTAAAGGTATCAGGGATTGTACCAGAGTTGGTTATATTATTAGGGTTAGAGACTAGGATCCAGTCTAAGGTGGATCCTGGGGGATTAGTTTTGTTAGCATGGGTGATAGAAAGAATTGTCTGAGTGAAATTGTAGAGGCTGATGGATAGGGAGGGAGAGGGCCAGTTGAGTTTATTCCAATCAATATTTACATCTCCTAAGATGCAAGTCTCATAATTGATCTTTATGGAAGCCCATAGAAGAATTTCTTCAAGTATTGATATATTATTACCTGGAGAGATATAGAGGGCAATGAAGCAAATATTTTTGTGCTTGTTTAATTTTAATAGTTCAGCGGTTAGTTCAGTCTTCTGGAATTGGGGGATTGGAATTTGGAGAGGAATTAAGATGAGCTGATTAGAATAGACTAGGGCATTGCTGACACCTTTTTTATTTACTTGGTCATTTCTGAGAATATGAAATCCTGGGGGCAGGATCTCTGAATCAGAGATGGAGGGTTTGAGCCAGGTTTCAGATATGGCCAGGATGTCAGGTTGATTATAACTTAGCCAGGTGTGGAATAGGTGAGATTTTTTGCTAAGACTCTGTCCTTTTATTGTAAAGATCTTTAGGGTATTATGAAGGGTGGAAAAGATGTGAGATTGGTGGAGTTGTTACAGGTTATGGGACCAGGGTTAGGATGGATGTCACCTACTTGGATTAGTTTGTAGAAGGAGACATCCTTTCGACATTTTGGTTTACAAGGTGTAGGTTTGGGAAGATTATATATAGGAGTAGAAGACACTATCTTGGGTTTAGAGGAGAACATTTTTGGATGGAATAGGTGCAGAGGGTTGGCTTGAATGAGGAAAGGGGAGATAGAGTGGAAATGAAAGAAAGATTGAGGGTTTGGGAGAGTATATCTGGAGGTAGTTTTTGTTGGTAGTATTGGACAGGCATGGGAGGAATAAGAGGTAGCGTGGTATAAGGGAATTATTAACAGAAGAATGAGGTAGGGGGCTTGGAGGATGTGGTGACTTAAAGAGAACATGCTAGAGGAGAGAGAGATATGGATTATAAAGAGAGAGAACTGTGGATTTTAAAGGGTATTTGTGGTTATGACTGAGAATAATGTGTAGCAAAGTATTAGAGTTATGGGAATTAAGGGAGGGAGAAATAAAGTTTTAGAGTTATATTGGGAATTATAGAACAGTGGGGGAGGGTATAAGTATGAGGGAGGGATGTGATTGTAGGAGTGAATGAGGGAGGGTTTTGTGTGGGTGGGGTATTGAGGAGAGGAAAGGTACTGGCTAATTGGGCTGAGGGGTGGGGTAATGGGAGAATAAAGCTAAGAGCACTTGGGGTGGGTGAGATTTGGGGGTAGGGTAGAGGAGCGGAGTGAGCCCGCAGGTGAATGGAGCAGGAAGAGCCAAAGAGATGGGTGCAGCAGAAAAAGTATCAGAAAAAGTATCAGCTAAGTATAGTTTAATAGCTATAATAGAAAGTTTTGAGTTACAAGTGCCAGGCAAGGTACAGTAGGTTAGCTTTTCAAGAGGGTTGTGCAAGTTAAAAAAAATATGTTTGTAATTTAATGAAGTTAAAATTCAGCCAGTTCTTAGAGTAAGACTAAAAACCAGTTGGGAAAGAGCTGAGAGGCTAGGGGTTGTATAGGCAGAGACTGCCACCTAATGGAGAAAAAGTAGTAAGTAGCAGGGAAATTACCAAATCCGTTGTAAGTTTTAGTAAGTTCTAGGTTAGGGGGAATTAGAAGGTGGAGGGAGTAAACCAGTCTGCAGTAGGCTGCTGGAGTGCACACAAGGAGGTCAGACTTAAAAATAGCACAGCAAGTATACATTAATTATTTTCCTTGTTTTAAGCACATACATTAACTCAGTCTTGTAGGGGGGACTCCTTCAGTTGTAGTTTTCAGTGTGCCAGGCAAGCAGCTGGGATTCAAGGTGCCTTCGGGAATTAATTGGAGGAAATTCCTTTTTACTGAAATGCAGGGAGGGAGGACCCAGGGCTGAAGTACTGTAGAAGAAAAAGAGACAATGCAGAAATTAGTTTAAAATGCAGGTGAGGAAAAATGAGAGGATAAGGAGGGGGAGAATGGGAGGAGAGTATAAATGTAGTGGGTAGAAGGGATAGTATAGCAGAGTGCAGTAGTTAGAGACTAGGCTAGGGAATAGGCATAGATTGAGTCATTAGTGTCGAGGTGAGAGGGAGATTGTTAGACGAGAGTAGTGGCAGATAGGTGGGGGAGAGAAGGAGAAAGTAAGGCTAGAAACAGTATTATTCAGACAGTGAGAATTACAATTACAAAAACAGTTTCTCTGCTATTTCATTAACCAAATATCAAGTATTTAACAGCTTAGTAAATACTGGAGACTCTAAATACAATTTGTGAGGAGAGATAGTAACACTGTAGTTAGCTTAGTATAGACAATATCAGACAGGGTTGATCATGTCCCATAGAAACTACAAAGAGTGTTCTAGTGCAGGGAAAATTATAAAAATATACAAAGTAATCTAATGCAGGAAGGTAATTGAAATAATGTAACATCAGTACAGAGTATTGTACAGAAACCTCAACCTATTCAATACTGTTGTCATGGTTTTTCATGCATATTATGATCTGCCACAGCTCAAATCCTTAATCCTTTGCTGTTTATGGTGCCCATAAATTTGTGTCAAAGGTGCATACGCCTGATTTGTTTTTTGATGACTGGCTGATATTTCAGGAGCAAATGTCAGCCATTGTCTGGTAATGTTATCAAATGAGGAACATCACCCATACTACATTTTTTTCAGAGACCTCTTAAGAACCCTTTGTAACCACGGAATAAATACCCATTTGATCCCTTAGTTTATTCATTCATTCATTGTATTTTCTTCTTGTAACACAAAGCTTGGGCTGATTGACAGTTTGGGAGCATGGAAGGTGACCTGAAGCTTTGGATGCTGGCAGTTATATCCTTGGCAGGATATAACCCCATATAATTAAGGCAACTCCAGCAATGATTAGTCAAACATCAACTGTTACGGTCAATTTACTTGCACAACTGCATTTTCTTTCTTTCTTTCTGACAGGTGTATTTTTCTCTGATCTATAGCAACTACAGGAAATATAATTAATTTCGCACATTTGCACATGCGACATCTCTAGCTTACTAGACAAGCCAATAAAGGTAATTTCTTATTATTTGTTCAAGCTAATTCTGGATACAATGTCTTGATGGATGAGCAGGCTACCAGGAAGAGACATAAAGACTTTTCAGAAAGTTTGCTTTCCTGCCGCCCAGTGCTGAAGTTCCATGGTAGGTTGCACTGAAGCCACGGAGCATCAAATAGTATGCACGCTTTTCTCTGGAATGTGCCTGGTATGTTCATATCTAGATCTGAAAGCCATTTTAGTACACATCCATGTTTCTGTTTCAGCATTATAATGTGGACTATGGACAGGTATAGATAAATATTTCCTACCACTTTTTTAACATCAGCAAAAACTTTGCCTTCAGTCATTTCATTGCAGAATGAGACACAACAAAGTAACATTTTTGTGTTAATAGTTTATGCAATTGAGTGAGTTGAAAATGAAAGTAAATACATAGGAGACAATAATATCATAGGGAAACCTACTATTTATTGGCAGCCAAGTTGACTGATACTCAGAACATCATCACTGTAAGATCATTGGTCCCTGCAATACCAGTTATACTCACAGAAAAGGAAAAAAGGCGAGTGTTACATTTTCATTACTTACTCCCTCTTCACTAAATTTGTGTGATCTTGGAAATTGTATATATATATATATATATATATATATATATATATATATATTTATAGATAGATACACACACACACACACACACACCCTATATATACATTTGGTAGAAAAAGTGTTTTGTGGGTGTAAAAAAAGTGAGAATGTGCAAATGAGTGAATGCTCATCTGTTTGAATCACATATGGTTGAATTTAGTTTTATATAGCATAGGTAAGCAGTCTAGCTCTCAAAATTACTGAGGCCTGCTTTCCCCTCTTGTCATGCAGTTGACACAACATGGAGTCCTAGAATACTTACCAAAGGGTTAGTATTTGATGTACCACAGCTATGCTATTTCAGCCAGTTATTTTTTGTTTGAATGACAGGTTTCTTTCAGAAAGCTCTTCAGATTTCTATATAAAGTCCTCATCCAACCCTCCACCCCCAGGTGTACTGGTCCTTTGATCTGTGCTGTATACTTGAATGAAAAAGTGGTGGTTGTGAAGATGTGCAAGACTGTATTATAGCAGGTGGTACAAATATGCAAGTATTCATGTGTTAGGATCAGAGTAAAAGCTAGGCAGGGGAACAGATTCAGTGTTGTGCATGTTTTGTGTTGTGTGCATTCTGAGTCCTTTTGTCTTATGTAGTGGCATTGCTAGGGAAATTATTTTTAATAATGTAATGTATAAGGGTTAGGGTTAGGGTCACAGTTAAGTTTAGCACACTTGAGTAAGTTGGTGCAGCAGGATGATGCCCGGGTAGAATACGTCAACCTTCAGTAATCAGAAAGAGAAGAGACTTGGAAAGGAGATAAGGACAGTATGGTAGGTGATATGTTCTGCGTTGAAGCAGAAGCATTTGGCTTGAATTGGACAAATTGATCTGATGTTGTTAATCTTCATTCATTCATTACTGATGGGTGTTGATTCTGTCCTCGGTACTGAGTCAGCCTTTATAACAAGCTCCCACCATCCAAAAAACTCTCGAGCTAAACTTACCCATAGTGCCCCTCTCATTGTTACCTCAGATCTCGTTTGCCACTTAGATATCAAGATGTTTCAAGCCAGCTGTCAGCTAAGTCATTAAGAATTCCTTACTTCTTAAACCTTTTCGAGTTTTGCTGTTTAAACTATAACAATTTACATTTTTTATTATTAGTTGCTAGAGTTTTATACCTATTTCATTGCCTCTTTCCTTTTCTTACCAATTTTGGTACTCTTTGTATCTTTCTTACCCTCCGAGGTAATTCTCAATACCATTGCTGGTATTCCCTTTCCCCTTTCGTCTGTCTTTCTTTACCCATTGGGTATATCTATCTGTCGTTAAAAAAAAAAATTCATAGATATTTTCTATTTCCCTTTACTTGATTGTTTGAGTGTGTGTTCGTAATTGTTATAATTGTTTTTGAGTTGCACTGCTGTTTGAGAATCTTGTTCCACATATTTTTCTTCTTTCGGCTTTTTCTGGTTAGGGGTCACCACAGCGGATCACCTGTCCGCTCATGATTGGCAGTGGAGTTTTACAGTATTGAGTTACCAGCCCAGCGCCCAACCTTCCACAGAAGGCACGCACACACACGCACTCATGCCTAGGGCCAATTTAGAGTATCCAATCCACCTACAGCATGTCTTTGGGATGTGGGAGGAAACCAGAGCACCCAGAGGAAACCCACGCGACCACAGGGAGGACATGCAGACTCCACACAGAAGGCACCCCAGCCAAGGATCGAACCAGTAAACCTCTTGCTGTGAGGTGGCAACGCTAACCGCTGCACCACAGCGGCTGCTCTGAGAATCTTGTTCCACTATGTCTGATAAAAAGGGAACAACAAGGTTCAAAAAATGCAACCAATGTAATAGAAAATTGCCAGACTCAGACACCCATCTGTCTTGTGTTTACTGCCCAGGTGTTCCGCATTTGTTTGTCCAACTGCCATGCAAGATATGTGAAGGCTTTAGCTCCCGCACTTTAAATGAGAGGAAAAATAAATTAATCCTTAAGGGTTTTCTAAAAACTCCTTTTTTGGAGGCTATTTCTGGATCAGAGTGTTCACTCCCTCCTAAAAAGGAACATAAACGAACGAGCCATTCCATTCCTTCTTCCCCTCATGGTATTGGCTCAAAATCTATGGAACCAAAGGCAAAAGTCCTGAAATTGGCCCCAAAAACCTCGGCACCAGGGCCTCAACCCCCTTTCATGGTGCCGTCCTCAATTTCAGGACCTCAGCTACCCTGTACAGTATCATCCTCGGCAACATTGCCTCAAGCACCAACCATGGTACCGGTCATGACCACTGAACCATCCATGTCTTTATTTTCTGCTACAATTCCGATCTCCCTTTCAGCGTCAAAAATAGTACTTCCAACTCCTGTCACTTTCCCCCTCCATGTACATCTTATTGGTCTTGTGACCATGGTGCAGAAAGGTGAAACAGTCCCTCAGACCATATATTCCACTACAGTAGATCATTTTTTTTGGGAAACAATGCAGCCCCTTCTTGGAGTGATCTGACTCTCTGTCAGGGATATTAACCCACTCCTCCAGGAGCCTTTCAGAATTCGATGTGGTGAGACTTGTGGATCAGCTCCTGGTGGCCAGAAGAATCAAAACTCCTTCCAAACCCTCCCTCCCACCCAGAGCTGAGGGATTTTCTCCACAGACTCCAGCATATAATCCTCCTTTGACCTCCTTGGAGTATCAAAGCCCCTGACATCGACTCCTATTTTGGTTTCAGCTTCCTCAATTCCAGTGGTAGACCACACCATGGCTCCAGAGCCTGCCCTTTGGCCATTGACTCACTCTGAGCTGAGTCATTCTTGGGATTGTGACTGGGCTGTCAGCACCGTGACCCCTAGTATGATGCCTATTTTTTTTTCTACGGCGCTGTCCACTATGGCTTCAGTTGTCTTGGTGCTCCTTCCCTGGGAGTGGGCTCATAGGAGCAGGGTGTGACTCCGGTTCTGAGGTTGTCCTCCTCAGTTCCAGGCTCCCATCCCTCTTCAGGCGGGCCAACTTTCCAGATGATGGAGAGGGCTCTTGCCTCCGCAGGCACAGAGCTGGTTCCCTCAGTATCAGAGTACCATATATATATATCCCCCTCTGGACCGCACCTGACACAGTCCACCACATTGGGACATTGAGCACAAGAGCCACAAAATACTCTGCCGCAGGGCACCCTCTATTCAGAGTCCTCTTCAGATGTCCCCGCTGAGGAGGTATCATGTAAGAGATCATGCAAGAGGAAGCATGTGGCCTCACCCGAGGAATCCCTTACTGAAGATACAGACTACGATGAAGGGGAGGGGTCCCCATGGTCACCCCTTGAGGATGTTTCCTTTGGAGACATATTGGAAATTTTAAAACAGTGGGGAGGCTTGAAGCACACAAGCCCCTCCTTTGAGGAGTCTGTATTCTTGCAGGCTTTTTGTGCACGACCCTCTTCTTGTTGGGTGGCCCCGCCTGCAGACGAGCTAGTACAGCTCATCATGCAGTGTGCCTGAAGGAGCCCTGTCACTGTTGAACCAATCCCCTGGAGACCAGACCAAATTCTTTCTCCACCAGAAGATAGTCTACATTGGTCCAAAGGTCTACCAGTAGACGTTATGATGGTGGCAGCAGCCACTAAGAAAGAGTTCGCCGAGGAGAACTATACTGGTCATAACCCCGAACAGAGAGTCTCGGGCGATTGACAGGTTAGGGAAGCAAGTGTTTTCTTCATCGACCTTTGCCCTCTGGTCCTTGAATTATTTGGCACACTTTACCAGGCTCCAGAGAGATCTAATCTCGGAACTCTCTGGAACTTTAGCAGGAGCAGTTTCTGACAAGGTATGTGACAAAGTTGCCTCACAGCTTGCAGCCCTGAAATCTGTATCTATCTCGTCCACGCGGTTGATCTCTCACACTACCATAGGAGTGGCTAGAGCAGCGGGTGCAGGTGTTGTCATGAGACATCATGCCTGGATGCACCTTTGTGATTTTGCGGACCCTTTTAAGTCTTCCTTTCTCAACGCTCCAGTGGAAGCGTCTTCTCTCTTTGGCCTGGAAGTGAAAGACATATTAGTCAGGTGTGAAAAGGATGACAGGACCCTGTCTGCCGTGGGTGTACATTTTTTCCACCCCCCAACAGTCTTACTCTAGGAATCAGAGGAGTGGAAAGATGTGGCACAAGAAGTCCCAGGATCCTTTCCATGACACACGTAGCGAGTTTGACCCCAGGGCAGAGGGGGAACTCATCTGGAAGATGCCCCTATAGAGGCAGAGGGGGGTCCACATATTCAGGGATCCAGAGATTCTTTCTCTGGACAGCCCTATCAGCCCTCCTGATTGCTTACCTCTGGACCACTTTGCCTGGTGAACAATAACCACAGATTCTTGGGTGCAGACGATAATTGCCAGAGGTTATCACATACCCTTCAATACTTTCCCAAGGCTGCTAAGGCACATTCCCGGCATTCCACCCAGTCAAAGGAAAGCAGCAGCTCAAGAAATACAAAAGCTACTCTGAAAAAGAGTCATCCAAGCAGTCCCACCAGACCAAATAGGATCCGGATTTTACTCAAGGTTCTTTTTATTGCCAAAAAAGACAGGGGACTGGGGCCAATCTTGGACCTCAGCATCCTAAACATATTTGTCAAACAAACAAAATTCTGGATGGTCACGGTTCAGTCTATCCTACCCTTCCTAGAGAAAGATGACTGGATGTGCTCAATAGATCTTCAGGATGCGTATTACCACATAAAAATGGACAAACACTCCAGAAGATTCCTCCGCTTCCAGCTGGGAGCCTATCACTGCCAATTCCGAGCGCTGCCCTTTGGTCTCTCTACAGCCCCAGAGTTTTCACCAAATGCATGGCAGTGGTAACAGCTCACTTGAGACTGCAAGGATTCTGGGTGTATCTAGATGAATGGCTCCTTACCACCCCTACCAAGTGTCTACTAGTTGCAGCCTTACATTACACTCTAAGGCTAGCAAAATCCTTAGGATGTCAATAAACAAGGAGAAATACAGTTAACTCCTTCTCAGACTCTGGAATTCATAGGGGCAACTTTCTATACTCAGTCTTGCCTAGTCTCCCTCCCACTTCACAGATTGAAAATACTGACATCTCAACTCCAGGTGATACTCTCTCAAAACAAAGTTTCAGCTCGGGCAGTCCTCCAACTACTCAGATCAATGGCAGCATCGATAACAATAGTTCCACTAGTGAGACTACACATGAGATTACTGCTGTGGCTTCTACTAACACAGTGTTCTCCTCTGACTCATCCACTGTCCTTCCAGATCCGCATAACAAATTGATGCAAACAAGAGTTTCTTTGGTGGATGAAGCCAGAAAAAGTCCTGTGGAGTCGCCCTTTCTTCCCCACTCAGCCCAAGGCCATAGTGACCATGGACGCTTCTCTGATGGGGTGGGGGGGCAATTCCAGGGAAAGACAGTCCAAGGCACTTGGTCACCAGTGGAGGCCCATCTGCATATCAGTGTTCTAGAATTGAGGGCAGTGCTTCTAGCATTACAAGCATTCCAGTCTGTCCTCCCATCAGGGACAATTGCTTTCCAGTCCGACAACATGTTGGTGGTCAGGTATATCAACAAACAAGCGGGAACCAAGTCTTACCCATTGTGTCGAGAGGCCATGAGAATTTCATAATGGGTGATAGCTTCCAATCGCTTTCTGATAGCAATGCACATTCCCATGGATTCCAGTGTGATTGCAGACAAAACTAAGCAGATGCATTCTCCTGCCTCACAAGTGGTCCCTCAAACCAACCATAGTGGAAAAGATCTTCAGCCGCTGGGGCCAGCCTTGCTGTGACCTATTCATCTCACCAGCAAACCACAAATGCAGCAGCTACTTTGCCTTAATTTTCCCGCAGGGGGAGTCCCCGAGGGATGCTATAATACACGATTGGCCCACGGGACTTCTTTATGCTTTCCCTAACCTTCCCCTGATCCCACATTTTCTAAATAATGCCCTTCGGTTGAGAAGCAGAGTAATCCTCATTGCACCCTATTGGCCCCAACAAGTTTGGTTTCCCTTTCTTTGTCCTCACCTAGTACACCAACCATGGATTCTGGATCCAACTCTGAAATTACTGTCGCACCTGCAGGGGTTGATCTGTCCAAATATATTGAGTCTCAAGCTGACAGCTTGGTTTGTCCACTTCAAGTAATCTCCAGGCAGAA